>NC_072820.1:12662500-12962500 GCF_027744805.1 Dunckerocampus dactyliophorus | reverse complement strand
ACACAAAATGCAGTTTTTAAATGAAACCTTTTATTATTAAGGCAGAAAAAAACCTACCAAACCTACATGGCCCTGTGTGAAAAAGTGATTGCCCCCAAACCTAATAACTAGTTGTGCCACCCTTAGCAGCAACAACTGCAATCAAGCGTTTGCAGTAACCAGCAATGAGTCTCTTACAGCACTTTTTGGCCCACTCATCTTTGCAGAATTGTTGTAATTCAACCACAGTGGAGTGTTTTCCAGCTTTTTTAATGTCATACCACAGCACCTCAATAGGATTCAGGTCAGGACTTTGACTAGGCCACTCCAAAGTCTTCATTTTTTTCTTCAGCCATTCAGAGGTGGACTTACTGGTGTGTTTTGGATCATTGTTGTACTGCATAAACCGCACACATACATAACAAAAATAATGCGTTCATTGCTTTGGTGATGAGAGCCTTGAAAAGTGCCACAACATTTAGAGAGTGAGCAATGCATGCCTATGGTGGACACAATAACAGGAAGAACTGGAAATGTAATACAATAAAATACCACTGCAGTAAACATTAAATAGTGTGAGGGGAATGGTAGATAAATGTAGTTTTGATATGATTTTTATTATTCATTATAAATTTTAACAAAGAAGCACTTCAGTATTTTTTTTATATTCCAAAGAGATGTTTATTAAAATAAAATATGGGGGACTATGAAGCTATCTGTCAAAACATGGAGAAGTTATCTAATTGGTCCTAATCAGGTTCATATCAACTCCAGAATGTTTTTTTTCTTCTTCTTCCTGTGAGGAGGCCTAATGGCGGCCAGCAGCAACTACATGACAGCGTCAACTTAATCCTCATTAAGCAGTAACAATGCAGGAAGTGGCTGCTGCAGTCACGATCAGGCCGGGCTCACTATTTGGCAGGAAACGACTCCTCTCAGCTGCGTCCAAGAAAAAACCTCCAAGCAGTCCCAGAAGTTGAAACTCACGACGAAGACGAGACTCCACCTCCTGGTGACGGCTTCTGTGCTTCTGGACCAGATAAAGGACACATAATATGATGCCGCCATGTGATACAAAATCAAATAGATGGTAGTATTTTACATTTAAATAATAATATAATGGGCTTCATGTTTCAATTGAGTTGTAAAAAAAATACATACATATATATATATATATATATATATGTAAAATATATGTATTTATTAATTTATTAATTTATAATAGTTGCATAATGCATACTAGTGCATATTAATTTTTCTGTTGTCTTTGTCCATCTCAAAAATAGCTTTTCTCACTCAACATGCATCATGTTCATACTACATTATATTTCAGAATTGAAACCATTTAGCCCAATAAAAACACAGCATGCCCAGTAGAAACACAGTTTAAGAATCAAATCAATCAGTAGGCAAGTGGGTCTGATCAGCTTGTGTTATCATCTACCCTGGAGGGTATTGTATGAATTACACAACATATTGCAATTATATTGAACTGAAATGCAGGTTTTATAATGTGAGTCATGCATCGTAGTATTCTGAAAATCCTGCATTATTTTTATTTAAATTGTTATCCTGAGTTGTCATAGCAACAGTAGACATCCGCTGAGGTAGACTACCTTAAAACAGGACATACCTGAATGTGAATGAATGAGAGTTGATTTCTTTTGTTTGTTGTAATTTATTACATTTAAAAAAAATAAAAGCTATACAATTTAGATAATTATATACAGTACATGCAACTGTTTGAACCGATCATCTGAGAATCTGGAAATGGCTCTGAAAGGCTTTTCAAAACTGTGTAAATCTCCAGTTTTCCTTAGTTCTTCATGAGTTCCTTGGACTTTCCCATTGTCTTGATCCATCCAATGAGCGTAATTTTTTCCCCCATGCTGCCAAAGATAAACTATCAGCTACAGTCAATCATGCTCACTAATGAGAAGTTAATAGGGCTTGACATTCTGGAACCTGTGTTCTTATCAAACATATTTTCACAACATTCACAGCCAAGGACCCATTTGCCTCTACTTCCATTCTTATCAGCTGTGTTTTTATCCTGTCTAGGTGAAACCTCACAACTGCCCACTGCAACTTAACACTTAAAACAAGATCTTTGGTTCAAAGGCCACGTTTCATGACTTGGTTTGACTGCGCTGTGAAAGGTTCTGGTGCATTGAAACAGCATCTGGTCTTGCACAAGCATAATTCCGTTTTCTTGAGAAATCATTGAAAACAATGATTATTATTTTTTTTAAGTACCATCATCACTAGGTGCACCGGACAACTGTAAAATTTAATTTACTGTGTTATAGAGGCACAGTAAAGATCTCACTGTGCAGCTTAGCTGTACTGTACATGTTTTACTTTTACTATTTTAGTTCACTTGTATTTATATTTTGACTTGCTTAGTTTGTGTTGTTGTCGACCACAACATGCAGCTGATGCTCACTATTAAATGATAAAAAAAAAAAAAAAAAGACAGCGGAGACAGTTGCCATTATTGAGCCTTAACATTCCCCTCAGGCACTAATGAATGTTTTGATAAGGCATGTCCATTCATCAGTTTGACAAAAACATCACTCTAGATGCTTAATGGTTTTACATGTCAGCACATACACAGCACCTTCAGTGACCTCACAGTGCCAGTTTAAAGACTGCACATTTTTAGAGAAGCGGAAACGTCATTATTGTAGTTTTGGTTTCATTTCTCCACAATAGTCCTGCATATGCAGCGTCAGAAGATGGTGCACTTTATTCAGCACTGTCATACATCTCAGTATGATTAAACGTTGCATTCACTTCAGTTAATTTGTCGATAATAGCGCCAATAAGTACAAACATTTTTTGTAAAAAGAAACAATATAATTGTTGCTCAATAGGTGTACCTTTAAAAAGTGCTCGGTGAATTTGCATGTTCCCCCCATGTGTCAAAAAGTGAGGTTTCACTTAATGAATTATATTATCCACTCGTCTTTGCTAACATATGATGAAATAATACAATATTGAGCAAATGATAATATTTTTCTTTTCGGCATAAGGAAATGAAAGGTATACGGAACTGTATACAACAACATATGTTTCTACTCAGGAGATAAATGTGCGGGACCGTTTTGCGCAGGCGGAAATTCACCAAAACGGACCGGCCGAATTTACGCAGAATTTACAAGTTTAAAGAACCCGAGCTCGAGTACGTAAATTGCGTAAATAAACAGCGGTGGTCGCTTCATTGATAACAGTGCGGGAAGACAGACATAGGGCGGTAACGAATACGTTGTTTTGTTATCAAAACCAACGTTAGCAGTGCCATTACGAGATAGCTAAATTGTTTTAATCGACAATCTGCAAGAAAGAACAAAAAGGCTTGTCACGCTTCCATTAAAAGGGTACGATAAAAGTGAAATGGCTGTACGGAGGATCACTCAGGAAACATTCGATACTGCGGTGAGGGAAAACATCGACGAGTTTGAGATGGATCCTGACGAGGCTTTGAGGGAAGCTGTAGAGCAGTTTCAGTCTCAAGGTATTGTAGAAAGGACGGAGAAGCATAAACACGGGAGGATGCCCCACCTTCAAAGCCTATCTTGATTACGAAGCTCAGTGGGAATTGATTGAATCATGCTCGTATGAGTTATTTAAACGATGTAATTGCGTAGATGCCGGTCATTTGCTTTCCTATTGTGCATATACAGTATATGTGATCATTTGTTGTGACTGAGAGTCCGATTGCTGATGTATACTGTACTTGCAGGCGTGGACCTCAGTTGTATTGTAAAAGCAGTACCTGCTGTGCCGTCTGATGACCAACAACAAGAGAAAACCCATGAGATCTTAAAGGTATGTCTTTTACGCACTACTAATGTGCTTTATGTGTTCTCTGCCATGTTTAACATCATGATTGTGCCACCTACAGGCATTGGAGTCCCTGCGTATTGCAAAAGACTCTGCTGACATTACCAAAGTGGCAGCAGATCTAAAGTGTTTCACCGAGCAATGTTTACTTGGATTTGCTCAAAGATACCTGGCGGCCCAGAAAGACGCATACCCCATCATCCTCTCCTACTGTAAAAAGAATGTTGGAGAGCAGGAAGCAGCGTTGGCTGCTCTGTGCGCCCTGGCTGCACTGACTGACGGACAACCGGACTTGTTAGACGCAGACGGACAACGCTTCCTCTTGGATGTTCTCAAGAAGTACAGCGCTGATTCAGCTGTGACGCGAGCCGCCCTCTGCGCTGTAAGACACTGCTGTTTGAAACACGAGCAGAACAGACAGGATTTAGTCAAAGCAGGCGTCCTGCCTCTGCTGACTGACGCCGTCAAACAGCATAGCGGCTGCGCTGAGGTGGTCAAGGAAGCCTCTGCAGCTCTCAGGGTCATGACCTTCGACGATGATGTCCGCGTTACATTTGGGCATGCTCACGAGCACGCCAAAAGTATTGTTCTTGAACATAATGGGCTCAAGGTGTTAATAGAGTCTGCGAAAGGTAAGACCAGTTCATCACTGTTATGGAGAACCAACACACAAACACATTTTCCCATAGGAAATAATGAAAATGATTTGTTCCAGAGTCAAACTGTGGCCAGCATAAAACCGTTATTAACTACAAGCAGTGTTTTAAGTAACATTTTAACATTCGTAACGCTCATACATGTGCAAAAAAAGTTATAATACTCCTCAACATTAAGACACCTTTAACATTGTTAATACACATCTTCTCATACAAGTGTAACCATAAATCGACTTAACGGCATAACTATATATATATATTTATATATTTGCTATACTATACTGTATATATTTGCCAGCAACACAAATACGATTAAACTTGCTGTTAGTGCGGATGTCATTAGCTGTAGACTCCACTGTCTAAACTTGTTTGGGAAGAAGTGTTGCAGAAGCCAAAGAAAAAGAAAAATGGTGTGGTCCTGCATGTTTTGTGGCATATTAAACTTGCGGGGCTTTCCAGTTTTGAGGTTCCAGTGTATGCTCCATGTCTCTTATTACATTTTTTCAGTAGATGTTTGACTTTTTAAGAATGTTAATAATTGATATCTTTCTACCCTCAGCTCATAATGACAATATCTCTGTCTTGAGTGAGCTTTGCGCCACCTTGTCCCGTTTGGCCGTCAGGAACGAGTTCTGCCAAGACATTTGTGACCTGGGAGGGCTGAAACTCATTATGACGCTGCTTGCAGACAGCTATGAGTCACCGGTATTGAAAGCTACAAAAGGGGTTTGTCCATAAATCTACGACCATTGTCACTGAGCTGTTTTTTGCCCTTGCAGGAGTTGGTTCGGCAGGTCCTGAGTGCAATACGAGCCGTCGCTGGAAATGATGATGTAAAAGATGCTGTTGTTAAAGCGGGTGGAGTCCAGCTCATTGTCATCGCCATGAACAGACACCAGTCAAACTCCACTGTAGGTTATGTGGCCTCGCTGTGAATGTCAAGTGCCACTCTGTGTAATCTTGCAGTTTTCATACTTTCCTGCAGGTGTGTGAGCAGGGCTGCGCGTGCCTTTCCGTCCTTGCTTTACGTAAACCCAACAACTGCAAGGTCATCATGGAGGAAGGAGGTGCCTTAGCTGCTGTACAGGCTATGAAGGCTCACACTGATGCTGTGAATGTGCAGGTAAGCCCCATTCACATACAGTGGAGGAAATAAGTATTTGAACCCCTGCTGATTTTGTAAGGTTACCACATTACAAAGATATGAGCAGTCCAGAATTTTTATGGTAGGTTCATTTTAACAGAGGGAAAGACAGAATGTAAAAAAATCTTCCTAAAATAAGTTAGAAATTAATTTGTATGTGATTTGACAGAAATACTGTATTAATATTATAAAATGTGGGTACCAAAATACAAGACGACCCGGCCTTTTCATACTGTTAACAAAAATACCTTCTTCCAGTACTTTCACGTCAATGAAGTATTTACTGTAAACCACACAAGCATCTTTCCATATTTTATGTCTAAATTTTTTCAAATTTATAACCAGAAACAGGCATGCATGCTGTTGAGGAACCTGGTGTCGCGTCAGCCCAGCTACAGCCAATTGATTCTGGACATGGGAGTGGAGGCCCTCATAGCGCAAGCACTACGGACCCATCAAGACTGCAGCGATGCCGCTAAAGCTGCCCTCAGGGATCTGGGCTGCCAGGTGGAGCTACGAGAGCTGTGGACTGGCAAACATGGCAGCATCACCAACTGAAAAGAGTGGAGAGAGGAGCTTACAGTGAAATGTCTTGTATTCAATCAAACAAAACCCAATCTGAGGGAATAGCTTTTAGGGGTAAGACTGTTGAGGACACTTACAGTACAATGAATGTTTATTTTAATTTTCACCTGATGTGTTCATTTTTTTTTACCGTTTCGATCCTTACAATGGTAAAAAGTCACATTACCAAAGGTCAATTCATGCCAAACTACAAATCACGATACAGTGAAAAGTGGTTGTTTAAGAATTTTTAAGGTTTTGATGTTTTAATATGATAATTATGTGACCAAGCAGTTGTAGAATCAACTCAATGAAACTCTTACGTGCACATGAGACTACAAAACAGCACCCATACAACACCACGTCTTTTTCAATGTTTTGACAAGACTAAAAAGGTCATACGTGTTTTATTTTGATATATTGTTTACAAATGTTATATGTAACACTTATTGTTGGCACATAACAAATGTGCAGCGCACATTCATTGTCCACTATACAAATTGCATTGCTCTGAAACACACCTCCAGGCTGACAGTGCCAGGTATTTTATAGTAATTTATTCACACTTTTCTCGGTTGATAAAACATTCCCGTATTAAAAAAAAATCATATTATGCGCTGTTTTCTTTATTTGTGGATGGAATTTGCTTATTTGTCTTTTACTTGGATGGGTGGATGAATGGATTGCCTTATAACGTAATTTGTTGTGCTGCTTAAAAGTTATGTGAATAAACTAAAACTGAAAACCAGTATTACACACACGCTTAATCTCTGACGTAAAACAGGTCAGAAATTCATTTTCCAGTGTGTATGTGAGACGCCCCTCGAGCTAGCCTATCCTACCGCTCCTTGTCGCGTCAAGACTGCATTTCCCGTAATGCATCTGTACTCGTCCTTGTCAAACCTCACACACAGGAGGGGGCAGTTGTGACAAGAACAGCAACAGCATGGACGTGTCAGCCAGTCATAGACACGAAATAAGCGAGTGAATGACAGAATGATTCGAAAGTTACTGTCTTCATTGCACTAATTAGCTTATTGCCACCGCGACGCATTTGTTGTGTTTAAAAAGCGAACGAAAGCAGTTGTGTAGCAGCAAGCTAACGGCTAGCGAGCGTTAACTCAGCTAATATTTGGCTAACTTTAAGCAAAGGGGCGTCAGGGAATTCCACTGGAGAAGACAGAATCATTGGAATTTGCCGTGCTGGTGTCACATCAGGTAGGCAGCGTCACATTTATGCTGAGAAGTAAGCAAATAATTGAATTAACCTGACAAAACTTCAAAGTACTTTGACATTTGTGATGAGTAAGCTAGTTTGCCTACAAATGTTATTTAATGCAACCAGAATGGTTGCTGCTTTGCTTTATTATCTGCCCTTGCATATATACATACACTGATATTCAACACTAGCACACTCGAACATTAGAACACTATAGTGCACTGATCACAACACATGCATGCATTGTCTTGTAGTTTGAATAATTGATGTTTGCGCTGCTGTGTCAGGAAGTAATATAATGATGATAATAATAATGTGGAGTGTATGGGTAACTACTTCAGATTCATTACCAGTGGAGGAAGTCAGCCGTTGGTGTGAGTGAGGACAGTTGTCGAGGTGAAAGGAGACACTTGGTGAACCAAACCGCTCATGAACGCCCTTTTGTATTCAGGCCAATAGTAGCTGCCCACTTTTTCACTGAAATGTCGTTTGCTTTCTACCTCTTATTGTGTTCATTTAACAGGGTGTAGCTTTGATGTATTAATTAAAGCAGAATTTACAACATAAAGTGTATTTGTTATAACAGAAGTCAGCTGGGATAGGCTCCAGCATGCCCCCGCGACCCTAATGAGGAGAAGCGGTATAGAAAATGGATGGATGGATGGAGAACAGACACTGAATAACTTAAAGACACTACAGAACGATGCGTGTACCTGGGAGGTCACTTAACTTTAAAGATAAAACATAGATTAGACTTTTTGGAGAATACTTCCTTCTTCATCCTTTATTATTCCTATCAATGTACTGAGCAGTCATGACAGTCTATATCCCTTTCTGGTTCAATGGTCATCATTGCATTCTTCCTTGTGTTGTGCCACTGCAAAAAAGTCAAAGAAAAAGCAATCACTTGTGGCGTTAGTCTTCCAGATGGTCACGGAGCTGAAGTCTTGCAAGATTGGCTGGAGTCCCATGAGCTATGCGACCTTTGAGGCATGTTTTGTCCCCCACAATTTTGGTTAATTTTGAAATTGTGATACCTTTTCAATGTTCCACTGCGTTCAGTATCTTAGTAACTTCATCAACTCAACCAGTATCTTGACTGGTTTTGCTGTGCTGTAAACAATTTCCAACTTATTACACATTATAATAACAGCATAACTAAACAACAGTTATAATTGACTGTGAAACTTGTTCTGACCATGACGCTGTAAGCCTGAGGGTTTGAAGGTCAAACAAATCAGTTATTGCATAGTGAAATGATTAGCTCACCACCAAAAGAAATTGCAGACCTTACTGTCTGTGGAGAAAGTTACAGGACCCCAAGCAATGTTCTTCTTGTTTTTCCCCCAAATGCCACAGAGTATTAAAAGTGTAACCTGAGCACATGAGCAAATAAGTCTTTGTTGTTGTCAACTGTGCTCCAGTAAAAACCTTTCACCTACTGTACATCAGCAGCTTTACTCTTCAGGGGATATTCTGGGATGCAACTTTTGCCAGGTGGCTTAAAGGTATCTGGGTAGTTTTTGTTTTAGCCCTGTGTTTTCAAACAATAAACAGTTGTAACGCTGAAATGCTTGCAGATGGCATAAACCCCAATATTGCAGACATCAACTGGCAATTAAGTGCACTGACTGTTTTTCAACAGTTAACTCGTATTTTATTCCTTTTGACTTGAACTCTTTTAGCACCCAGAGTAATTGCTGCCGCCCCCTGGTGGTTGGATTCATGAGTGCGCGCCGAGGCAGCAGCGCATAGTCCTTCGGTATGGGGAGTGGAGTCCAGGAGCAACGTTCGTCGCTCACCAAGGAAGATGGCCTGCCACAGGCCTCCACTCAGGCAGAAGTGAGTTATGATAAGTTTATTTTGAATTGAAACTATATGGGGATGGGGTGACCTTAGGGATGCCCTTGCAATCTGACAGATTTTGAGTACTTTTGCAAATATCCCCAAATAAAGATGCAACGCACTTATTGCAAATGTTTGAATAGTTCACCTACTAAAGGATTTCCCTGGTATAGGCCACATTACTTACTGTACATTGCTACATCTGTTTATCTTCATCACACGGATAAGTTGGTGTATCAGGTGCCATCAGTCATCCTGGCCTGCTTTTATTTAATCATCTACAGTCTAGGTTCCCAAAGTGGGGTACGCCAATTGTAATAAGGGGTACGTGAATAAATATTAAAAACAATTAGCGTCTGAGTCTCTCAATTATGAGTGAGCGTGAACACCTCACGGCGCACTCGTGAACGGAGCAGAAAGCAGGAAGGAGACAGCACACGATGTTGTTCATTGGTCTGTGTGCATCATATGAACAAATAAGTAAGTTTGATAATTATTAATAGTGTTTAATCTCAAAGATGTAATTTTATATTGGTGTTCCAATCCCCGCATCATGCAGCGGTGCAAACCTGTCACTGTGAGTGGGGCTTTATCGGTGGTTGTATGTATTTTTGTACTTCAGATACTGCTTTATCGTGATTGTTAAACTTTCCCCTTTAATTTGGTGATAAATTATGCAGATTTAAAACATAGCCATCGTCATTGGACAAAAAAAGTTCAAACCATTCAAACGGAAGAATGCCACCATCACAATGGAATAAAAGATATGTTGGATGATCACTTATTTATTTATCAGTGCTCATGTGAAACGTTATCCAAAATGTAACCATGCAAAATACACATTTTTGACCCAAATTACTTTAAAATTAATTAACCCATTAACTCATTTCAATATTTGTAAAAGATATGTTGGATGATTACTTATCAATTTATTAGTGCTAATGGCAAACGTTATCCAAAATGTGACCATGCAAAGTATACATTTTTGACCCAATATTACTATAATGAATACCAGTTAATTGTGTTCAACACTAGGAGTACACAGTCGAAAAGGCTTCTCTGTTTAACTTAAAAGTGACCCCTTTGCTGCGCAGGGCGTGAAGCAGAAGACCCCCTCTGTCATCACCACTCTCTTCTCGGGGGCTTTCGCAGGCGCTGTGGCCAAGACAGCTGTCGCTCCATTGGACAGGACTAAAATCATCTTCCAAGGCAAGCTGTATGCTGGGTTGGTCTAAATGTGGAAAGTGTTTTAAATTTAGACTATAGGGGATTGAATAGCCCACACAGATGACACTAGTTTATAGCAATGCAATCAAATGCATGGTATTAACTGTGTGTGTTTTGTTTTTCAGTGTCTTCAGCGAGATTCTCTGCCAAAGTAGGTTTCAGTTGATCACTGCATATTTACCAGCTATGTAAGACCATGGTCAAGCAGTTTTGAGTAAACTGTTTGACGTGAGTGTTGATGTATTTCCTTTGCATGGCAGGAGGCCTACAGGGTAATCTACCGCACGTACCTGAAGGATGGCTTCCTCAGTCTGTGGAGGGGCAACTCTGCCACCATGGTGCGGGTCATCCCATACGCCGCCATCCAGTTCTGTGCTCATGAGCAGTACAAAGGTCTCCTGGGGGACTACTATGGCTTCCAGGGAAAGTGAGTGTCAGACAAGACAAACACACACAGTTTATTTATTACAACTATGTAGTCATAAGTTGCCCTTTGTCTCCACCAGGGCCCTACCTCCACTCCCAAGGTTGCTGGCTGGATCCATGGCAGGCACCACTGCCACCATGTTGACATATCCTTTGGATATGGTGCGAGCTCGGATGGCTGTGACACCAAAGGAAATGTAAGCCCACTTGTAACTATGGGTGCCGTCACACTAACACCTAAAGCACGTTTGGCTAGTGTAATCGCACTGTTACGTGCCGAGGAGTGGCATACTTGCCCTCTTTTGGCACAATTAGAAGAGGTGCTCTTGGGCCCGGTACAAATCCATCCTAGTCCAAGAATGACTGTAATGCGGAATTGCAGTAATACAGCAGAATAGAATGTGTCATTTAATTACTGCAGTTACCTGTATTGCAAGTAATGCCAGTGGCAACCTTGTACAAAATAAATAATCAGAATGACTCAAAGTAAGACTGGGAATAGTCCACAAAGTCACGGTGAGTTATCAGTCTTATTATTATCATGTCTACTATATTAGGTAATACAAGTATAAATGTGACTATAGGGGTGTTACTTGATGTCTACAGGGCTGTAATAAAAAAATGTTTTTAGAAGGTCATAAACAGGTTTTTTATGCTCTAACTACGAAAATATTCAATTTATTAATATTGAATCCTACTTTGTGGAAATTCACCTATCGCAGTCGGGGCTGGAACCAGTTAACTGTGATAAAAGAGGGACGACTGTACAGTGTTTCCCATATGTCACTAAATTTTTTATTTTATTTGGTTGGTTGGATCTGTTTGCCGTTGCTCACAAACACATTATAATGGGACTCTCTCTGTGTATCTTGTCATTACAACTCCATACAATAGTAGTGGCCGCACGGTGGCCTAGTGGTTAGCATGTTGGCCACACAGGAGATCTGAAAAATCTGAGTTTGAGTCTCTGTTGGTCAGCTGTGTGTAGTTGGCAAGTTCTCTCTGTGCGTGGGTTTTCTATGGGTGCTCCATCTTCCTCCCACATTCCAAAAACATGCATGTGAATTGGCGACTCTAAATTGTCCATAGGTATGAATGTGAGATATTATATGTACAATGATATACATATACGTCCACATGCAAACACTGAGTTGGGGTTTTGGAAATCTACACTCTGACCAGAGATTTTCGTCATGGCCAGTTTTGCAAATTAGATGATGATGTCACTTAGCCCTGACATGCCCTTTGTGTGAAGGTACAGCAACATCCTGCATGTGTTCGTGAGGATATCTCGGGAGGAGGGGCTAAAGACACTGTATCGAGGTTTTGCCCCCACCATACTGGGCGTGGTCCCCTATGCGGGCCTCAGCTTCTTTACCTATGAGACGCTGAAGAAGCTTCATGCAGGTAGAGTATGAACACGTTGTTAGTGGCTTTGAATACATGTTGTAGGTCCACAAATTGCTTTTTCATTCTACCCTTTATATACACTTCTCCCATAAAGAAAACAGTGGGCGCCCAGAGCCTTATTCCTATCAACGTCTGGCCTTTGGGGCCTGTGCGGGCCTCATCGGTCAGTCTGCGTCTTACCCTTTGGATGTGGTACGGCGGCGCATGCAGACGGCGGGCGTCACGGGTCACACGTACAGCACCATCCTGGGCACCATAAAGGAAATCATGTCCGAGGAGGGGGTCATCAGAGGACTCTTTAAAGGCCTCAGTATGAACTGGGTCAAAGGGCCTATTGCGGTGGGAATCAGCTTCACAACCTTTGACCTCACTGAGATTCTCCTGAGTAAGCTGCGAGAGATGGGTTACATGTCACGGTAATGGCCTGAAGACAGGAATTGCTGATCGGACCCTGTGGTGAGAGAGTGTGAGGAGCATGTGCCAATAGACGCAAGCAAACACACACACACACACTCACACGGGGTAAGTGTGTCTTCATACATGACGTATATGTGATGTCCATGACTGTTGTCATGTGCTTCAAAGTGCAATATGATCTGTATTTTTTTTTATATCTGTACTTAATTGCAACTGACATAGGTGAGACACACACACACAAACAAACACTCATGCAACTGCCTTGGCGACATGAACTGACGCCTTCCATTGCAATGCAGGCTGCCATTTATTTACTATCCACTTAGATACTTTTTTGATCTCCAAGAGAAATTCACTTAAAGGTCTAATGTGTTGTGATATTACAACATAAATGTGTTTTATGTGAAACATATATAAGTGGATTAATGAGATATTGAATGGAGAATGTAACTCCAGTTTAGCCCCAAGTGACGTAAACATTCAACAGTATATATTGATGCTTGCTAGGACAATAGCAAGCATTTTTTAAATCCCTGCTGCAGAAATATTTCTAGAACCTTTGAAATGCATGTGGTTGCGTCACAGGAACCTGTGATTCTTGAATTGTACTTCTACTAATGCTCCCAATGGTTGAGCTATAAGTTGTATGGTATTTTGGGGTTAGTTTAATGAAGCACACAATTTCCCTTTTGGACAAGATTAATGCAGAGGAAAAGGTATTAAATGTCATCTGTTTTTGTTACTTTAATAACAGAAGTTATAACTTGTGTTGCAAGTCAACACTAACAAGTACAAAGTGTGCCCATGTTTTATCCCGAGTCTGCACTGTTCATTCATGGTGTTTTCCACCTCGTACTTCACTATTAGGATCATGTGAGCTTTTTAGAGAATTCATCAGACATTGGATACTAATTCAAATGGCCGTTCATTCATATTTGCAGACTGAGCAGCCGAGGGCAGGAAAGTGTCATAAACGATGAGGCAATCCTAACTTGGCGGCAGAATAAACACCTCCTCAGATATTTATTAACGTATGACAATATATTAATATATAAAGCTAGAGACACAAATTGTTTTATAACAATAACCACGTTTGCTCAAAGAACTGAGACGGAAGATCTCACATTCTTAATAAAGTAGTATGAAGTGGCTGCACTTGCTTGTCGGTGCCTTGCAGTGTGTAACTTCATGTCTCTTGTCCGCTATCAGCGCCGGTAAATCGCGACTCTTTTGAATTAAAAGTGCCTGACAAGGAATAGTAAGTGTTTTACTTGGACTGAGCTACTGTACTAACCTTTCTGGTTAGTATTTTCTAGGTTGTTTTTGATGATCTTGCTATTTGAGATGGCTTGTAGTTGAAGATTTATTAGGAATGTATTACTACGGGATGTTTTCCCCCCCCCCCCCATGCAGTTTCATAACCTTAAAAACTGCATTGTCGTGTGTGAGCGTATTGGGGGCGGAGACACGAACCACGGTACACGTTCAGGTACTTTTCCATATTGGGTATTAAATGATTTGTAATTATGTGGATTTTAAATTATTAACAAACCACATTTTTGTGTCAAGACTTGATGAAGTTGTTACAAAATGGAAAATCCTTATTTCAATTTGAATGAATAGTACTTTTTAATCTCAATCGACAAACCTCCAATTCACTGTTTTGCATGGTACGACAAACGAACTTGTGTTGCGTGGACATGTTTTTGTTAATGTCAAATAAAAGTGGATACTGTCTCCTGTTGTAAAATGTTCTACAATTAAGTATGTATTTTGAGTATTTTACATAAATGAATTGCATGTAGACAACTACAAAAGTTAATACAGTACTGACTTTTATTCCGTGATGGTGTAATTACATAAAATAGCCACACGACGGACCCCCAGGCTTGTAAAGCAATGTCCGAACTGTAGTTCCACAAACTGCCAATAGATGGCAGTGCAAGCCCATTACGAGGCTTTCGGGACCTCAACAGTTTGAACTTGACCGTGAACTCACCACATTGCAAACATGTCTGATTCTAAATTAATGACAAAAATGCAGAGAAGACGAATATTAAAAGAAATATAGAAATTAAATTGGGATTTTATTTTCATACAGAATATCTTTGATAGATCATTCGTTGTTTACGTTTGCCAGAGATTTTTGATTATTTGAGACATAGTATGCAAATCAGACACAAAGAGAGAAAGGGACTAATTAGGATGTGAAAGAGGGCAGGATGGAGGGAATGTGTCAGAGGGTGGTTGCCATAGATACTTGGTAAGATGCTAGAAGGAGGCAGTGTCATTTTGTTTGTATTCAGATGTGCTGCTCTCTCGTGCCTGTTTTTTACATCAAATTTTCATTCTGCGATTGGATCCTAAACACGTTTTTTCCCACCCCACCTCAAAACGAATTCAGTGGTGTTTGTTTTTAATTTGAACTAAAAAAAATCAAAATTTTGTTGTTATGACATATTTTTTGTTAATACATATGTAAATATAAAGTCAATCTAAAAAAAAAATGTTTTCGTAAAAATGCAAATGATTAAATCTGGAAATCTGACCTTTAGTGTTGGCTCGAATTTGATCCTTTAAGACATAAACAGTATAGGTACAATATAATGATGGTAAGGTAATACATATGATAAAACAAATGAAAATAAAGACAACAATTTCCAGTTGATCATATAGATATACATATATCGATTTTTTCGGATTTTGTAATATTGTGTACTAGAAATGTGTGTATACAGTATTTATATACACATATATATACAGCTACATAAAAAAATGATTTGCTCATTGGTGACTGGTAGATTATGACTGTTAATTTTTTTTTAAAGAAAAATAATACCAAACTTAAAATCAAATCTACTGACATGGATACACTAGCATGCATTTCTCACAGTAAAGTAATCGACAACTAATGTCAGTTTTTGGATTCATGCATTTTTTTGTTTTATTTGTGTATTCAAAATTCAATCATGTGAATATCTCAAAACTGTGTTAAAGGAGAAAACTGCACTTTTTTGGGGGGGAAATTTGGCCATCATCCACAATCCTAATGTGTGGCATGAACACGTCTCTCTCTTTTCTGTTCTAAAGGTTTAAAAACAGAAAAAGACGGCGCTAAGAATGCATGTAATGGGAAACATTTATTCCCCCTATAAAGCCTTCCGAAAAAAACTCCAAAAAGCGCCACCAACGCTCCATCTACATATGATGTGACGTGCATATTAACCAAGCTACAGCGACATTGTCATTATTATTATTAACATTGTTACTCCGATGGAACTACGTTACTGGCGTATTGACACCTTGCCACACCACACCAGCTAGCTACTAGCCAGTTAGCCACTAGCTTCACTCACACATACTCAACCGCAGCGTGTCACAACGCGCTCACAACAGCTCGGGCGACTACCGAAAGGTAAAGCCGCATATTGGAGCTTCTGCTGTGTTTTTATTTTTGAGTGTGGCAAAGTTAACGCTAGGTGTGGGCGTTCATTTCTACGTTGCTATGTGAAATCAATGCGCCAAGGAAGGAAGTTCCGCTAATGCTTAAAAGAACCAAAATATGACAAAATACTGTAACTATTACATGTTATCATGAATGTACCTCTTACTACATGGTTACGGCATGTATATAAAACCATAAAACCTTGTTGGAGGTGTTTCAATAGCGGCCTTTGTAGGCGGCATAGGTGTGTCCCATTACGTGCAGTAATGAGCTGTCTCTTTTTGTCTGTTTTTATATCTTTTATAACACTGAAAAGAGAAAGACGTGTGTTCACGTCCACCATAAGGCTTGTGGAGGATGGGCAAAATTCCCCAAAAAGTGCAGTTTTCCTTTAAATCCAAAATACTTTTGCTTTTAAGAACAGTGTTTTGTCATTAAATGGTGAGGAACATGCTGTAGCGTCATGTTAACGTCAGCGGTCATCTTTATTGTACATGTACATGTATTTACAGAGGCTGTAAAAACATACATCAGCACAAAATGAAGCATTACTATGTGTATTAATCAATACAAGAGAAAACCCCACAATGTTGACAATTAAAAGATTTTATGCAATCACACCACATCTCATGGTATGATTGGTGGAAAAATATTATTTCTAGTCTTCATGTGGAAATTAACGACATTGGCTATTAGTCACAAAAACTTCACATCAGTTTCTTGAAGACAATCAGTAGTGAAATGTATTAATGACGACGGGTCCATTCCAACCAGGAGTCCCCAATCTGCAAGCAGACATAAAAAGAAGATGAGTGATGAAACCCTAAATAAATTCCACTTAGCACAAATCATCACCGCCTGCAAAAGTGTCTCAGCATGAAATATCAAGTGTGTGTGTGACATCCCGGCACTGACACTGCACTTTTTGGATTATGGTGTGTGTGGAGTTACCATGAGGGACTCCCTTCTCATGACTAGCGATACACGGCTGACTTTGAGCCCACGCTACGTCACCCTTGACCCTCAAGTGTGGAGCGGCGAGAAAATTCATCCAGTCAACGGGGAGCTGTCCAATCACACCCGAGGGAAATGACACACCCACTCAACAGGGAAGACACGGTAACAGTCTGCTTTAGCCACGTCATGGAAAAGACGCTTTATTTAGTATTGTGAGAGCAGCTTGTGTGTTGGCATTTTATTTTAAAGCATGTACTGTCGTTACACAGTGGCTGTGACTTCAGTCCTAGATGCAATCCTTCAGACATGGAGCAATTATGGGAGGCCTCAGGGCTCTTCTGAGCTCCTCTATACTGCTTACCGGTGCTTAATGTATGCACTATTGTAGTCCACAGACAGCAGCATTGATAAATACACTCACTGGGTCACAACATTCAGTGCAGCTGCACAATGAGACACAATACAAGCGCTGAGGTGATCGTTTAACAATATCGTCGTGGTTTGCAGCAGTGTAGAAATGCACTGCATTATGCTGACAGCTGTTTCTAATAATCTGACCCCAAATATTAGCAGCATATTTCAGTATGATGCAGATATACAGTAAGATCGTTTTTAACTGGCTCTCAGAGTGTGCAAGCGTACCTAATAGTGTGGCTGGAACACCAAACAAATTATTAGTTAACAGTTATTAGGCTCCACACAGGGGCGTCATATAGGGGAGAAAGGTTAGGACAATTCCAAGGGCCCCTGACTGGCAGGGGTCCCAAAAAATAGATATATGGTGACAAAAGCTGTTTGGGCGCTGATTGTTTTGTGATTTTTTTTTCATGGGGTAAAATAGATTGATTATGAGGGAATACATATAAAATAAAGACACTTTGCAGTAATAGCCATATTAACATTAAAAATAATCCACCTACTTTTATTATTCTGTACAAAAAAAGGTAAAACATTTCTATACTGTATATATATATAATATAACTAACTTATAATTAACTGAACTCTCTTTTTAATATTATATATCATATAATGTACATATATTTTAATGTTTATATATTTTTAACTGTATATATATATATTTTTTGTCACAAAAAAATATTACATTTGTTGTATATTGTGAAATATTTGAGTGTTAAAAGAGTTCAAGTATAGCTACAAAATGTGTGACCATGGAGTTCTCTCTCTCTCGCTCCCTCACTACATTCACACACACACACACACACACACACACACTTCTGCTGACATTGTATCTGTGCAACAAAGACGTCCCCGGCAGCCCCCTCATTATAAATACATGTCATTGGATCACAGCTAGTCTGAATCCCTGCAAGTCTGCTGCGCTCTAAGTGGCCGTGACTGAGCCCTGAATGGGTGGCCGAGTGACAGCTACACCAATGGAGCCAACAGAGAGTGTGTGTGTGTGTGTGTGTGTGTGTGTGTAAAGGGAAGGCCATGGTCCATTCCCTCCTCCCCACCCAGCCAATGGGAATGAAATCTTCTCAGCAGGACAAGGTCAGAGGTCATGCTGTGTGTTATATACACACGCATATACACCCACCGGACACTTAATTCGGTACATTTCTGATATGATGGTGATCTGGCTCATCACTTAAAAAGGACCACAACTACGAAATAATTGTAAACGCAATGCCTTTCGTTTTATGGCACTGTTAAGAGTGTGCAGTTGTACCTAATGAAGTGTCTTGCGCTACGCGTTTGACTAAAGGGGAAATGTGGGACAATAACTTTCTTGCTGCCTAAACAACAAAGTAGCACACATATAGACAGATAGAACAAGGTGTGTGTGTGTGTGTGTGTGTGTGTGTTAAAGGAGCTCATCCTATCTCATTTTGCAGCCAAAAAAAGTGCCACCATCCCAACGGAACCACAAACCAGGCCACAGTATTTTCCTCGCTGTCACAGCCCTCCCTGCATACGCTTTCCCTTATTTCAAAGCTCTGCATCTCTCAGCGGGTACAACAAACCAAGTTCCTTCTTTTACTCCAACCTTGAACCCGCAGTAGATAGGACCTGAACGTGAAATCAGTGTATAGTGGGATAATCCCTCAGCAGAAGATAT
This sequence comes from Dunckerocampus dactyliophorus, assembly GCF_027744805.1. NCBI lineage: Eukaryota > Metazoa > Chordata > Actinopteri > Syngnathiformes > Syngnathidae > Dunckerocampus > Dunckerocampus dactyliophorus. The sequence goes on along the minus strand of NC_072820.1, from coordinate 12,943,285 downwards.
GAGGAATATGTGCATCCCACTTTTACAATGTTGTTACAGTAAGACGCGAGGCACTGGCTGCTGTTACTCAAGCTGACCCTCAACCCTCCACACCGAACATGGAGCTACATGGCACATCCTAAATGTTACATCTAGTATTGGTAATAACAATATGTTGATGTTATGTTATGTTATGTTATAGCATGTTAAGTTATAGTAAGTAATGTTACAAGACATACCCAACTCACCAGACGAGACGAGACAAGACGATATTTTTAACATAAATTTGAAGAAAAGTACAATGAAAAAAGATGACTCGACAAAAACCTTTTTATTTAACCGGGTCACAAAATAATGCAGGTGTGTTTTGAAATGTTTATTGCCCTACAAATTGACACTAAACTATCTTATAGTCAACATTTTTGGGACCAAATAATAATAGATCATAATAATGCAATATTTACTTTCATATGTCGTCTTTCACTCTGTAAAGTTGCAGAATTGGCATTTGTGACGTATTTCCTCACAGGCAATTTGCACTGTCTGTCAAACACTCTTGAAATGCTGGCTTTTCAACAAGCGTGTCGGCATTAATAGTTCCAGCTTGTAGTTGAACAATGCCAGTTCAATGTTCTTTGTCTTATTTACTCGTCTTTGTCTATTTGCGTCAAGGCTGTCCAGCTGTCCTTTGATATTGATAATAAAAAAAAACATTATACATATATTTAAAGACAAATGTTTGTGTTTTTATTAGTTATTAGTATCATAATTTTAGCTTTTTCTAGTTACATTATGCCTTTTTACTCTATTTTTCCACGTTTTGGTGGGTTTTTGTTTATTTTTGTAATGATCCAGGTTCCACAGATTGCCCCTGCGCCACTCTTTGGACATCCATGCGTGTTTCGCCAGGAAGGTGAGGTGCTGCCAGGCTATAGAGGATTGTGTCCAAGCTCTGCCCATTTGGTTCTGTCACTGGTCAGGGGTTGGGTTGCCGTGTGAAGGGGTTTATGCAGCTTTCAGACCCGCATTGCATTGCACAGCAGTACGGAGGCGGCGTTGCACTGCTGCTCATCTGCGCGGCAGATACTTCACATTTGCGGTGCGCTTGTATTTACAGTAATTACCGAATCAATGCATTACGCAAAAAACATTTCCTGTCTTTCACTTTTAATGCGCATCCCTACTCGCTGTATGGAGCGACAATGCCGCTATGTTGTCAACACGGATCTCCTCTATGTATGAGGTCTGTTATATGAAGCGCCGCTGTGGTTGCCACAGTACCATTATTAATGTCGATGGTGATTGATGGTAATGGCAATTAAGGGTGCAGACAAGTCCAAACAACTACAAAGGAAAAAACAGCGACACGTCACCCACTGATGCTGGGAACACCGAGGTTGGTTGGATTGCAAGGTTTAAATTGTGTGTAAAGCACTTAAGGTGTGGTTACAATCCTGCCTTGCGCACTGCCACTTCCATATTATACTGTATTATCATTCATACTTGCAATGCCACAGTTCACAGTCTGATTGGCTTCTGGTTGCCATGTTCTCGCAAGACAGATTTTCTCCAAACAAGACATCTCGTCACAAGATCTCGTGACACCCCTAGATGTTACATTATGTTACGGCGTACATGCAGAATACACGTGTAGGTCTAATTGTGGTGTGAGAGTGCAGTGCAGCATATAGGGAACGTCTAGCTTTTTTGTAAAAGATCTGAGCCTGAGAGGAACAATACGGCCAAAAAGCGAGAACACAATGAGCAAAAATTGTGAAATGGAGAATAATGGAAAGCCTGCGAGGGAAAACGAGAGAATGAGGGACAAAGAGAGATGTGAGCCTTAAAAAAATGTCAATGTGATGCCTCCTTTAGGCATGAGTGAGAAACAATGAGGCCCAGTGGTGTGCGAATGGTCGGGGAAATACGCTTACAAACACACACATGCACGCACACACACCCCACTGAGCCCGAGTCTGTGCCAGTGAGACAGGTCTATGGGTCTATTGAGGGAGCTGTCCCTTTCTGTAGAGCTAATGAAGCCTGCAGCCACAAGCATAAAGAGAAACAGAGGTATAGGCCTGCTTGCACTTCTTCTTGCATTCACCCACTTCCTTTCCTTCCTTCCTTGACCACTGCTCCTCTTTAGGGAATGCTGCCTTGCTCAAAGGGAGGAAGGAACCGTGCAGAAGAGCTTGATGGAGTAATTTGCCTCTGGAAATGTTGTTTATACCCTCAACGTCAACATTCTAAACATGTTAAACTAAACTCTTCTTCTCAGTTTGCACCAGTATCAATGCTATCTACATTTGTGTCGCTACCCCATCTTTCTAAACTATATACTCTTGGATAAAGATATTTAATCTTGGTGTATTATTACTGTTCCATGAGATAACAATGCAATACAATACGATCACTTGATTTTTTTTTTTTAATGATTTTTTAAATGGGTCACAAATGTGCAGCGTATCAGGCAAAAACTCCATACTATCACTCTAGAAAATATGCATCATATGGTTGAACTCCCAATTATTACAAAGATTGATCCATTCTGTGATGCTATGAAAGAAATAGAAACAAATCGTGTAACGTTCCATCATAAAACCTTTATAACTGTACAGGCAATGTTTGAAGTAACACTTCACACATTCTTAACTGTTAAATATAAAAGTAAAAAAAATCAATATGAAAAGCAACTAAAACAAAATAAAACTACTTGGGTATTGTATAATTAGTTTATGTTTTTACATTGATTTGAATGATCTTTGCCTTCTTTTCTGGAAAGCACTTTGAATGACCTTGTGCATGAATTGCGCTCTCTAAATAAATTTGCCTTGCCTTGCCTATTTATGTGAGCGTCTGATTTGTTTAATTAATTGTGGTGGTCAAATTGTGCTAAGCAACCGGTTCCACATCCTGTTCTGTGGTTGCCATTACTTTGCTTTCTACTGGCCATGACCTTTAGATGCTCACTAAGCTTTTCTGGGGTTTTCTGTCCTCTGTCACCGGGGGAAATAAAGATGGAGTATTTATTTTGCCTTTGGCATTGCTGAAAATCTTTTTTCTTTATTTTTCTCAAGCTGTTGTGCCTCCCCTGAAGTTCTCTGACGTCACAAACTTTGAAACCAGCTGCTACAAGGCTTTTTCTTTTCTACTTTTTCTCAGTCTCAGTGAGCTGAAGGTTCATGCTGAAGGCATCACAGCTATCTTCTGTAAAAAAAAAAAAAAAGCTTTTTTTTTTTACAATTTAGGTTGATTGACTTTTGGGGTCTTTGACTTTGAATAATAATTATTTAAAAAAAATTAGATTACAATTACATGATTCTATATTACAATAAATTCCAATATATTACAATCAAATATAAGAAATATTTAAAATTTCTACTAGGGCCGTCAAAAATAGCATATTAACGGTGGTAACTAATTGATTTAATTAATTACGTAAAAATGTTTACCATCATTAACGCATGGGCATCATGTCAAGCCCTATCTCTCTGTTATGACGGCAGGCGGAGCCATAATAGCATCCCTAAAGAGTCACACAGAGTCTGTTTCTCTTGAGTAACTTCATTCTGACGTGAACACATCAACAGCAGTGCAATTCCATCACCATCATGTATCTCCAACTCACAAACACGTCTCTAGTCCGACGTGTATGTGTGGTCTACATAAACAGAACGACAAAAAAAACAGTAAGTGCATATTCTTATCGCTCATTAACGCAAGTCTTAGTGCGGACGTACAATTTGCTGCATTTAATGCTTGGAAATCCCAGAAAAGACATGTACACTCAAAACATGTCAAGTTATGTAGTGTCTTTGAACGCAACCCTTCATTCAAATGTTGGCCGCTACTATTAAAGAGACTAGCAGTCGGCAAATACATTTTCAGACATGTGTGATATCTTTTAGCTTGATTTAAATTTCCAGTTCATTCGGAGCTGTTAATGCTTACAAATAAACATAATTACGTCCTGTCATTTATCTCTCTGTTCATAAAATACAGCAAGAATGGGCACATTTCAAACATAGTGGCAAATGGTGATTAATCATGATTAATTCATTTGAAAAATATGATTAATTTGATACAAATTTTGAACAGCCCCAGTTTCTACGTATTTCAGCGAGTGCTGCTGCGTGACACAAAACATTGTTTGGATGAAAATGATGTTTGCTAGTGACTGCGGCTAACTTGCACCCATAACATTTAGCTTCTGGATGTGAGTTCAACCAACACTTGCCTGCTCTTATTATGTCGGGGTCACGGGCGTGGCCGTCTGACCCCTGCATGCTGCATGTCTGATGCGACTCCCCTTAAATCCGTCCCCCCTGAGCCGCCAGACTGGACGAACAAAAGACGGCACTGCTTATCAAAACCACTTCATTAGCATGGTGCGAGGGCCCAGACAACAAGCAAAGAACCAGACAGCCCCTTCAACTGGCCGTGACCCATGAACTCTAGGGTCTTCATTCACCTGCTTACGACAGCAGCGGTCTCGCCAGCCCAGGACCGCTGTGTTCTGTTCCTCGCTGCATTCCCACGCATTGGCAGTCTACCACCGCCGTATTTATTTGAGAGACATGATGGAGATTTGCATTGTGTCTTTGTGTCTCGCTGTCTGACACATGACACGCGCACGACAATGAATATATGCTAGTGTCCTCACTCTCTGCTGTTTATCCTCCATTTACGAGCACATGAAGGGTAAACTCGTGACTTTTCCCTTCCTCTTCCTGATTGTTTGCGATTGGTCCAAAGCGGCTCCGTGTCTCCTCATTGGACGACACCAAAAGCGATGTCTGGCAGGAGTGTTATTTTTGAGACAGTGTGGATGCCGGAGGAGGAGGAAAAGAAAAAAAATGGGTTTGCGGCGCCGTGCAGCATATGGACGCCGCTTTATGCAAATGGGGCGAGATGCAGACGCATGTTCACAAATGCAGACAAACGACCCCCCCTCTTCCTCATCCTCACCCAGCCTCTCATTAATGGGCTACTAAAAACCAGACACCCCACCCTCCCCTTCTCCTCAAATAATAACCTCTCCACTAAGAGCCCCCCCACACCAGTCTCGTCTCTCTAGAACCCCCAAAATGCACCCCCCCCCACAACTATCCTCCTGCGACCAGACAGTGAATCATGTGATTTGCGTGACCGCCATTTTGCTTCGAAAGCAGCTGCCTTGATGGGCGAATGCAAAGAGGGCAGAACCCCGTTCGTGTGAATGAATGAGACAGAAATAAGAGCCAACTGGATGTCAAGATTTAATTTCATTTCCTGCAACAATTTCTCCTGAAACCTAAATCTATATCTTGCGAAATCAGCCACCTCGCCATAGTCGCCAGACAGCGTGTGCATGGAAATGAGACGATGATGGTCTGTCCTGTTGTGGAGCTCTGCTTAATTATAGTGTGTGTGCTTAATGCTGTCATCGGTGCATTATTTATGTGCGCGTGTGCGCGCGTGTGTGTAGTAGTGACAGAGCGCTATCTGATTAAAAAAAAAAAAGAGCTTAATCTTTTCTAGTGACATTTGCATGCAAACACCATATGGCACAGTGGGCAGCCTTAATCTCAACCGAAAACCGACAAAAACAACACAGCTAATACACCTAAAACGCTCACGGCTAACCACGCTTCCAAACATGGCCTGCATTTTGCCGTCAACAATTTGGAGAGGGGTATGCAAATGCAATTAGCCCCCACCGTTCGCATCCGACTATAACGGCTAAAGCACACAGATAGCGAAGCGCCGACACGCGCCCCGCCATCTTTGGCAGGGAGGAAAGTCTGGCGGCCATTTTGTCTGAAGCTGTGCCCATCTGGCTGGAAAAAAACAAACACACACTCACACAACGAAAAAAAAAAAATGCCTGCATGGAGCGATGATGAGGGTTTGTGATTGGAGCGCTGCAGTGTGGCTGCAGCTCGCTGGCAAACACTCCATAAACAGCTGCAAGGGTCGGAGTGGCAACTCCGATTTTGAGTCTGAGCTAACTTTTAAATGCTGCACAAATTTTGTCATAATGCACAAACATCAGTGCACGCCACCAGACCCCTTTAAGCCAGGTTCATATAATTTATTCTGGGTGCATGTTTTGCTTTTTGTGGCTTTTTGCAAGACTTCATCTAAGAAAGACGACGATAAGTGTTCTGTTAAGCCATGTTTTTAGGTTTCTACTTCCCGTTTGCTTTGTTCCACTTCCTGCTTTGTTAGCTTCTCGCGCTAGCTTGTCACTTGTGATCAAATGGTAGTTGTTAATTTCTTTTTATACTTGTGTTATTTAATGTAACAACGTCTATCCGCCCATTATTATTTTTGATCTGACTGAGCAGACGTGTTTGGTCTGTTAAGCCATGTTTAATGCTGGCGTGTTTGTTTTTGTTAGGTTTCTACTTCTTGTTTTTATTTTTCACTTCCCGCTACAGTGGCAACTTAAACTAGCTAGCTACCTGTAGATTGGCTAGCTTCTATTTAGAATGCTTTTACATTACATTGGTGGTTTATTTATTTAAATACTTGCAAAATGTAGCAACATTTATCGTTCTTTATTAAGTTGCTCTGATTCGTTTTTTGAATGCTGCTTTTATTTATTATTTTATTTTGGTAGGTTTCAATTTCCTGTTTTATTTTTCCACTTTCTGCTATGTTAGCGTCTACAAAAGCCAGCCAATCAACAGTTGGCTAGCTAGTGTAAGATGAATAACATTCTAAGTAAAAGCTAGCAACATGTAGCAACATGTATCACCCAGAAGTGCAGAAGTGTTAGTTTAGTTCAGCAGTGTTTAATGCTGTTGCTTGTTTTATTTTGACATGTGTCAACTTAACGTTTTTTCCTTCATTTCCTGCTAATTTAGCATCTCACACTAGATAGCTAACGGCAGATTGACCAGCTTTTTACATTTTTCTTTAAAGAATGTCTGTACATCACGTTGGTGGTTGATTTCTTTTTATACTTGGGTGAGATTAAATGTAGCAATGTTTATCGCCCACTATTAAGTTGTTCTGATTGAGCAGAAGTGTTTGTTCTGTTAAGCCATGTTTAATGATGTTCCTTGTTTTATTTTAGAAGGTTTGTACTTCCCCTTTTCCCACTTTCTGCTATGTTAGCATCTTGCACTAGCTAGCCAACTGCAGACTGACTACCTTTTATTTAGAATGTTTTTGCATTACATTGGCGGTTGATTTATTTTAATACTTGTATGACATTAAATGTAGCAACATGTATCCCCCATTACTATGTTGTTCTGACCGAGCAGAAGTGTTTGGTCTGTTAAGCCGTGCTGCTTGTTTTATTTTGGTAGGTGTCAACTTCCTGTTTTTTCCCCATTTCCTGCTAGTTTAGCCTCTTACACAAGCTAGCTAACAGTATATTGGCTAGCTTTTTTTTTTTTTTTTTAAGAGTGTTTATATTAGAGATGCGAGGTATTTTATTTTCAAGCCGATATCATTAACTCATTTTTTATGGGATTTATCGGTATGGTGTCATAATTCCCTTATATCTGTCCTATAATTATCGTTTGTACAACACATTGATGGTTGATTTCTTTCAATACTTTGGTGAGATTAAATGTAGCAACATTTATCACCTACTATGAAGTTGTTCTGACCGAGCAGAAGTGTTTGTTCTGTTAAGCCATGTTTAATGCTGTTGCTTGTTTTATTTGAGAAGGATTCTACTTAGCATTTTTTCTCACTTTATGCTACGTTAGCATCTTGCACTAGCTAGCGACCCGCTGTCTTTCATTTAGAATGTTTTTACATTACATTGGTGGTTGATTTCTTTTCATACTTGTGTGAGAGTTAATACAGCAAAGTTTATCACCCGTTATTAAGTTAAGAGAGTGTTTAAAGAGTGTATTGTTTCTATCGGATCCATACACTGCACTGCGGTACCAACCAAAAATGTGGATACACTTTCTCAGCTATTGAAAGACAAGGTTTTTTTCATACTTTGGACAAATAGCGTATTAGACACGGTTAACCGTTGCTTACACAACAGTTATGTTAATAAAGGTTCGAACAAATATAATTAACCTCAAATGGAAAATTTGTTTTGAAATCTGTACAAACGAGCCATGCAGATGAGATGCTAAAAAAAACTTACCATTAGATAGCGAAGAAGCTTGCTTTCTTCGCCGTTCTGTCCATTTCTCTGGGATGAGGGGGAACAGAAAGAGTTTCTGGTTTGCACAGACATTTGTTCAGCTCGCCTGAGCAACAGCAAAGCAAGAATGGAGGGAAAACTAAAGGTTGCACTGTCGAAACAAGTCAAAAGTCCTATTGAAAGAAGGCAGGGAATATGTCAATCTGGAAAAAAAGATGAAGAAAAAGAAGTATCCCTCTTGGCTGTGTCTCAGCTTTCAGGGTATTGAGGTGGGAGGTGATGGGGGACCCCCTTCAGCAAAACCACACAAGTGGAGAAGGGGGTCCGGTCCAGTTGAGAGGGCCCGTCCTTTAGAGGCCTGCGAGCCCCGAGGCCGCAGAGAACCAGAGGAAAGCCCCACTCCAAGGCGAGCATGCTTGGTATTGATTTCTCCTGCATGCAGAGGTGCTTCTCGCCTTCAGGGAGCTTTCCCATCCTTCCTCTGCCCACTCACTGTAGCTTCCTGCTCAGGCGTTCACGGTGCTGAGCTTGGACCCCTGGATGGAGGTGTGGGCCACAGGAGGAGGAAGACAAGAGCCCACGGCGATGATGATGATGAGCTGCACCGGGGGGGTCGTCTCTGAGTTCAGTCATCCAGCCTTGCAACCACCCACTTGTTTCCATCTGTAAAAAAAAAAACAAAACAACAACAATAGAGTGTTTTACCAAATCTCACCTTTGGCATTCAGCATCCCTCCGTTCAATGCAAATGTGAATGTAAACAGTAGAGCTTTGATTAAAAATATGTGGGAAGAAAACGCCAACTTGCTCTTTGCTAACCTGCCCCCAGGCGCTCACTGCTGCACGCTAACAAATGAAAACGTGCAGTTTGAAGCACACTGGAGACGTGGAGACGTTTAGACAGGAAAATAGATAAATCAGGTTGGAAACAATTTCAAATCTTACTGTAGAAAACAATTAAAGGTCCCCTATTAAATTGACTCTTTCATGATGTTCTAACACTAATATGTGTCCCGAGAGCCTGTTTATGAGTACCACACGTGAGAAAACGCTATCATCTGCCTCACGTGTTTGCTCCGCTTTTGAGTGAAATGGGCGCTTTTGAAGTTCTGAGTTTTCAAGACATCACGAAGTAAAAACCTCCTTCCTCATGGATGATACCGCCTCTGACCCACCCCTAACTGGATGAGCCCACAACGTCCCAGAGGACAGATTTGCATAAAAAGCAGGCTTCACTGCACATCTTAAAATAAAGCCTGGAGCTCTGTCAACTATCCGTCAGTCAGCTACAGATGTGGAAGCTGTAAGTTTGATCATCAGCAAACAGGCTAACCCAGGGGTCGGCAACCTTTAACATCAAAAGAGCCGTTTTGCCTCCTTTTCCAGTGAAGAAAAATAGTCCGGAGACACAAAACATGACACAGCTTATAAACTTTGAAAAGTTTGAAACCTTTTAAAATGTCACCTGTTGCAACAACGTAATTCAACCAACAGACGTGCAGCGTGCATGTGTAGTCCTACTTTGAAATCATTTAAAAGTTTTTAGTTTTTGTGAGTCGCTCAAGTGGTGATGTTTGTAGCCATTCTCTTGGTCCTGTCCTTGACTGTCTTCGCAGAGGCATTTCTTTCATCTTCCGAATAATTTCCTGTTTATTTTTTAATTCGGAGAATGGATGCTCTGACATTTTTATGAACGATTCTTTCACGTATTCGCCATCTGTGACCAGCTTCCCCCTCCTTACGATCTCCAGTGCGGCCGGCACAACACTAGCAACTGTGCAGTAATTGAGTATGGAGCGTTCATCCACTTCTTGGATGTACGTATGCTTGCTCTGCTCAGACTTCCGTAGTAGTTACGAAATCGCTTTCTTAAGCCCATCTGAAATTGCGTACTTTTCAGAAAAAGTGTTTGTTTTGAAAATGTCTCTCATTGTTACCTTTTCTGCCGTCTGCTAATTTCTCGCCACATATCAAGCGGGTAATCCATCCATCCATCCATTTTCTATACCGCTTCTCCTCATTAGGGTCGCGGCGGCATGCTGGAGCCTATCCCAGCTGACTTCGGGCGAGAGGTGAGGTACACCCTGGACTGGTCGCCAGCCAATCGCAGGGCACATATAGACAAACAACCATTCACACTCACATTCACACCTATGGACAATTTACAGTTACCAATTAACCTAACATGCATGTTTTTGGAATGTGGGAGGAAACCGGAGTACCCAGAGAAAACCCACGCACGCACGGGGAGAACATGCAAACTCCACACAGAAATGCCCAATGGAGATTCAAACCCACTTCTGTGGGTAAACCATCAATCAATTTTCAATCGATTTATTTATATAGCGCCAAATCACAACAGCGGTTCTCTCATGACACTTTGCACATGGAGGTCACCTTCATAAATGAAAAACAGAGAACCAACTGAAACCCCACATGAGCAAGCATGGAGGCGAGAAAAAAAATTCCTTCCGGGGAAGCCGGCGTTATTGGCAGTAAAAGCAAAGGAATATGCCCCATTCAGATTTTTGTGAACACACGGCCCCCCTCTTGCTCATCCAATGAGCAGTCAGAACGCAGTGTAGACTTGCGGCGAGTGGGATATTTCAAAATCTTTTCAAAAATGCACATTTCCCTGAGCTCGGCATGGGAGCCACAGCATGGAGGGTGAAGACCCGCGTGTAGCCAACCCCTGGCTAACCTATCATGATGCTGCTATGAAAATGCGACTGTAGCTCACATAGCTATGCTGGTGCTACTTCCTGTACTAGTGCTTGTGCTAATGTCCGTGTCTTCCTGTCCCACACATGCTCAATGCTGTATGTGATATACGGCATCTACGTATTACGTATGTAAAACATAGATTAAGTGCACAATAGCACTTATTGGAACCACACACTCTGTCGGAGACAGGCCTGGACAAGCACTCTTAGACTGTCTAGGTAAGAAAGACCCGACTTCAGAAAAATAAATAAATAAAATATTGAAAAATAAATTGGCGGTCTTTCCATTATTTTGCAGAAAATGCAAAAAATGCAGAAAATTGACAGGTATGCTTTGGATACCCTTGATATGAGGGTACATTTTGCACACCCAGTTATATTCCGTTGTCACACGACCAAAATCAACCGATCGTCAATGTTTCTATGCGCTGATCCTACTCACAGTTTATCTTGTTGTCGTGCTACTACAATGTCATCTTTTATGAGTGTTCTTTTCTAAGCACAACAAATTGCAGACACCTCCATCACATTCATTGTGGTGTAAAATGAAAAGGACAAAGCAGCCAGTGAGAAAAAGGGACGCTCTTGTGTGTTGTATCAATTGGAGTTGCCTTTCAACAAATACAAGGAGGGGAAAGAGCCAGAGTCTACCGGCCTTGGCCTGGGGACTGACGTGGGGGTGAAGATTTCGGACACAATACCCCCATTGAGCAGGGTCCACGCATGGGTGTTAACTCCCCATTCCTTCACACACAAAAGGGGCCCCCAATGTTGGTTCAGGGCAGCCCTCCTCCGCCCAGCAAGAAAGAATGGGGACGCATTATCAGGATGGGGTGAGGAGACGGGTGGGAGAATATGTTTGTGCGCTGGGAAGGAGAAAGGGGGTGCGTCACTGTGACCTATGGCTTTGGACTTGACGGACACAACAGAGATGTGTCCATGAAGACAATCACATGATAGCCTTGAATAATTACTTGCTTTAAGACCATGCAACACAATATTCACAATTCTATCACAAAGTGTTTGTCAACAGGTCTGCTGAAGGCACACACCTTCGACATGTTTTTATGTCCACTTCGACCAAATAGAAAACACACATTTCTGTACTAAAACTGGCCACTTCATTAGGTACACCTGTGGTGCATCTCAATAAATTAGAATATCGTGCAAATGTTATTTGATTTCAGGAGTTACATTGAAATAATAGACTGAGAGACCAATCGCAGATTAGAACGTTTTTCCCGTTTTATGAGATATTGAATTTGGCTGTAAGCTCTAATCATCAAAATTAGCTTTCTTACACGTATCCAATATTATCCAGCACTATACCGATATCATTCAATGGTGATACAGGCAGCAGTTCTTCCCTCAAACTAATGTCGTGTAATGAACACATTATGTTTTTTCTATTGGATGCATTTTACATCCCTTATCACAATGATTTAAAAACAATTAAGATATACATTCTTGACATTTTCACTCACTGTGTAGCGAATCTATAGAATATAAGACTTTCACTTTTTCGATTGAACTAAAATAAATGAACTTTTCATTCGTTTGTTTGTTTGTTTTAATTTACTGAGATGCACATGTATAATAAGATCCAAAACGGCTGCCTTGACAAAAACCACCTAACCCAAGGGAGAGACAAACCTGACAAACAAACCTGCTAACCTGCAAAATGGCTTGACTTTTAGTTCCTACGTTAAGAGAGTAAACAGAGTCAAGGGTGAGCAGAAAATTCCACAGAATATGTTCCAGAAAAACATTTTTTTGGGCATGTTGGGAGCATGTTTGCCAGAACTTGTTTTGTCATGTCGGACATGCCATGGCTGACTACATGCAGTGTTAAGGTAATGTAATCTAAGGTAACGTCTCTTCAGTGTAACATTACTGACACCTAGACAGAATAGTACATACGACCTGTCTTTCAATAAGATGCAGTGTAGTTTAAAATTGTTAAACAACTAATAGATGGGTGGACCTAAGGTTTTGGCCAGTGTGTATGTTTCTAATTAGCAGCTCTTGTCAATGATCTATGTTTACTTAAATGCATGTAAGAAGCACAGCAGGTGCACGCCATACTGTGTGATGTCGCTGCTTGTGATGTATTACCTCACTATATGGAATAACTATTCCGGGAAGAAAAGGCAAAGGTATATAATTGCCTGCACCTGGATTTAATGTACTAAAATACAACTTGCTTGTGCAGGCTGTCAGTTTGAGGTGCTTTAAACGACACGATTGGACTTTATCCTCATACCTTTAAAGGGCTGAGTGCAGGAATCACATCCTCCAATGACTTTTTAAAACATCTTTAGCACCCCTCCAAAGCCCATTTAACAAGCACTCGCTTCTCTGCAGTCGCTTGTTATATCTGTGCTTATAAAGGTGTTTGTGTTTGTGTGTGTGTGTGTGTGTGTGTGTGTGTGGGTGTGTGTGTGTGTGTGTGTGTGTGAGGCCGGCTGACCGCGTTAACAAGTCCACTAATGTATGCTTTTATTTCATATTCAAGACAGGTAAACTGGCGATAGTAGGTGGGAGGCATCTTTTTTTAAATGTACAAAGGAAGCTTGTGTAAAAAGCCTAATAAAATCTCGTGTGCTCATGATGTAAAAGACTAGTAAAACAGGATGAAGACCCCCAACACTCGCCACCTCCTATGGTGAGGCAACGAAGCACTGCCAAATGAGAGAAGAGACAGACTATTTCATCAAAAAGGCAGGCAGATAGAGGAAATAGATTAGGGAGTTCATAAACATGCATTGGCCGAGGAGAATCTCCAGGAAATGGAGTGAAAAGAGGAACAAGGGGATGCTATGTGTATGTGAGGAGGGGAGCAGTTTAAGGACTAACAAATGATGTCTGTCCTTGCTTGTCCGTCTGCATCCTGAGTGACACTTTACCATCTCATTGGCAGCAAGCGGGCACAGCAGGCAGCTCGGCTCTCACGCTTCCATACGATCCATCATCTTCCATCCATTTCCTTCACACACACTGTCTCAGCCGCAACCCGCGACTCTCATCTGTTCGCAGCCGCATCAAATCATCCCCCAAATCTCCTCATTCACCAGCGTCGCCTCGCCTCTCTTCTGCATTTTGTCTGAACTGTACTGCTTCTGTGGATTGATATGCCTTTGAACTTAAACCCCATGAAAAACACCACAACCACTCATTAAAAGTCCCCAAAAGCAGCAATATCCTTCTGACAGATCAACCGCATAAGTCTTGAACACACCAGAGGGACACATAGTAGAGCACAGACCTCCACCAAGGCTAAATAAACATGGATCAGGAACCAAATGATCATTACCATGCAAATTTAACACATTATTAAAACAACAATCCTGGATTGAATGCTAGGATATGCTGTTTTTACACGTATGCAGCCCTTTTCACCTCAATTTAAGTACAGTAGATCACCGCTTATTTGCAGGTTTCTTTTCTCTGATTTAAATTAGAAATATATTTTAATACAAAGTGGTTGGATGGCGTAATCTGCAGGGGAAAAAGAGGGCTGCAGCTATGAATCCGGCAGAGGGCGCTGTCTCACAAGTCAATTCACTCAACTTTTTCCAGCAGGAAGATGCTTTGACAAGACGTGATGTTTGCAAATGCAATACTGTATATTACAGTATAGCTTCTTAATGTGTAAAACTGAAATTATGTTTATTAACTGCGGGAAGCTTTTAAAAAAATCAACTTTGGGGCGGTTAAAACTGAGAAAACCGAGCCACATTGAACGCATCAGTCTAGCAAAGCAATGGAGGAGAACGAGGGTAAATACTGGTGATAGGGAGACTAATTTTATTTGCCAAGTGGAGACTGTGGAGTATAATACCGCAGCTCTGAGGCTTAGGCACAACAACAAAGTAAGCTAATGTTAGCATGTGTGTTCATTTTAGTCAATTTTCTCCTCAAATGTTGAATTTGCTTCACCAATGAACAATCCACAGTTGTTTACTTCACCCATATTGGGCGGCAGTGGCTCAGGAGGTAGAGCAGGTCACCAGAAAGTTGGCGGTTTCATTTCCTCCACCCAGTCACTGTCGTTGTGTCCGTGGGCAAGACACCCACCTTGTCTCCAGTGCTGCCCAAATTCTTTATGACCCTTAAAGGCCACCATATTTCTTGGTCAACATGTATAGCGATAAAGCTAGCTAATAATTTAGCAAACTTGCCTGTGTTTTTGACAGGCACAGTTAAAAAAGAAGCAAATCTAGTACATGTAATATGTGTTTCAAATCTACATTCCACACCATTATGTGTCACAAAACATTTCAAGTCAATTCAAACAAGATACATGAGCGTCACACCACTGAAGAAGCAGCTATAGCAATGCATTCTGGGACTTGTAGTATCAAGTGGGGCGTGCTTTACATACTAAGATTAGATATAGTGGGCCGCACGGTGGTCTAGTGGTTAGCATGTTGGCCACTCAATAGTTAAATAGTTTGGGGTCCAAATAAATTCGCATTACACTTTGACCGCTTTTGAGTGGTGAAAACAATGGCAGATACAGCAACCGCATAAATAAATATAAAAATAATTATTATGTTGCTAGTTAGTTATTTTTTTTTAATGTTTTTAAAAACTCATGTCATATACCTTCATAGACATCTAACCTCGCTCTCAGAGGTTTTTAAGAAAATATTTGAGAACAATTAAGTGAAATATGGGGGGGAAATTGAATAAAATATACACAAGCTGCAGCAAAATGCTATTTTTTTTTTGGACGATGCCCCACAAAGTTGGGCAGAGTTTCATGGAAATTAGTTGAGCCGTTTCTGTGTAATCTCACTCACTAATAAGCAAACATATTGCAGTGAAAACAGAACCGATGGACGTGATTATCTTCTTTTTCGCATGCAGGTTCACCCCCAACCCCCCCCTTCAAGATCTGAGGAGTAACATGACCCCGTGAATATATTTCCCAAAATGTGCACAAACAAGACTCATCCTCCCAATCCAACACTGTGCATAATCTGCATTCTGTCCTGCTGGAACACTTCTGGCTCTCTTCATGTGTGCTGCTTCAAAGGCGGCCCGAAACAGCAGGATACACACTCCGCTAACAAACCTCATTAAGGGCCCATACACACCTCCTCTATGCTAACACTATAGCTGTCACACAGACACTCTCAATGCACATGACGGCCACACTGTCGCCACAAAGCATCTTTACAGAGCTAATTAAGGACGGTCCCCTGCTCTATTTGAAACTCATCTGAATAGGAGGGAAAATGACAACGAGGGAGTACGCAAAGTAGACAGTGTGAGATTAAAAGCATGCATGCGGGAAGAGGGGGACTAAATGACGGAGACTCTCCTGTGTGCGGTGTTTACTATACTGTGATTGGTGTGCCAGCGTGCAGGAAGAGCCACGCAGGGCAGGAATGGGAGGAAACAGTAGCTTGGTGCACCATGCACGGAGGGGGTGAAGATGCCAAAAGAGCAGCTGCAGACATTTCTAAAAAGCTCTTGTAGAAGCTCTTAAACATGAGCGAGTGACTAATAATGGAAAGAGGAAGAAAAAGACACTTAATACATATGTGATGCTTTTGACCTTCTTTCCTTTTGTGCAGGATAATTGTTTTAGAGGAGCATGATAAGTGCCCCTGTCTATTTCAACACAAGAGCTGCTAAACAATTTGTCTTTGGTTGCCAGATCCTCAAAAAACCCCTCCTCCTGTTACTGCTGTATTTTTCTTGACTTTCTACAGAGATTTGTGGCCATTTTTTTTTACAGGTACAGCTCAGCACAGGTACATTGTGTGTTCCACCCTGAAACAGTTTAAACGAGACACAATACACGTTGTACACACATTGTATAACAGCTAACCATTCAGCTAAATTCAAGAAAAAATATCAGCATTTATTCAACAATTAAAGCGCTGATATATATTTTTTGCACACATAATATACATATAATATAAAGTACATTATCTAAAGTATATGATTAATAATAACAGTGAACTATAATAATAATAATAATAATAATAATAATAATAATAATAATGCAACAGTAATTATTTGATTTATTTATTTATTTTATTAAAAGACACTTTGGTTAACATTCACTCAACGCATGAAGGTAATGATAAAATAATTTTTTAAATTAAACTATATGGAAAGTACAAAAAGCATTATTACTGATACTAACACTGCAGCTTCATGGGATTAACACACATACAATATAATGTACAATATGTACAATATCTAATAAATAATATAATTGTAAACTGCAATAAAGGAAACAAATATATCCATATTAGGTATTATTTGTATATTTGTATTTATGTTATATACATTATATATATATATATATATATATATATATGTTTTTTTCTTCTTAAATGTCACATTGATCAACATGTTCAATGAACAATTCCCTCTATCTAGCCAGCTATCTAGCTAGTGTGAGGCTTTGTTGAGTCCACAGTTGAATTTTAAGTTCAAGTTGAAGTTATGACCTAATTGTTGTCCCGTGATGAGGGAGAGCAAAGCATTCTGGGATAATGGCAGGTGTCCCCCATGTCGCAGCAGACAGCTTGTTAATTTGCACGACTCATATACGCACACACGCACACACACGCACACACGCATGAGGGGAGTGTGTGCATGAGTGTATATATCAGTGATGGGACTTGACCCTAGCGAGTTGCGGCAGTGTTTTCGCGTCTTGCTGGGCGTGGGAAAAAGACGGGAACCCTTTTCACAGCTGCCTCGGCTGAGGCCTAGACTGCTGGGGGGCCCCTGTACCCCCACCTCCACCACCCCTTCTTACACCTCCATACCCTTGTCCGACTAGACCCCCTCTCCTTCCCCTTCAATCCTATTCAAGCTGCGGCCTAGTGGCTTTCAAAAGCAGGGCCCCCCGCCCCTCCCTCCAAGCCTTCCCAGCCCTTCATAAATACATCTTATTATTCAAGCCCTCGTTTGCATAGAGATTCCAAAGAGATCCCCACTTTGCTCGTGAGGCCTTTATGAAGCGCACAAGTGCAAATTTCACTTTGGTAATCTCCCAGTGTTAATATTGGTTTAGTGCACACTTTAAGGAGAATTTGAGAAATTCCCTTAAAAAAGTTGAGCATTAGCAAGGAAGCAAGCGAGCACTTTGTAACAGTGTGTATTCCATCTGCCAGCGGCTATTGTACAGTGTACCTCAGCCACTCATACATACACACACTGACACCTCCACCCCCACTCTCTGCAATGCATTACTGCAGAGATTTATCTGCCATCAGCCTGTATAATACTGGGGTTATAATTTACATCCACTTTAGAAAACAGCATCGCGGGCCCGCTCCTTGCATATGCTAATAGCAAGCTTGGGAAAAATCGGGCCAACTCAAAGAACTCCTTACTAAATTTGAATAACTGAGCTTTCTATTGAGCGCCAAGGTTGTGGAACCATGAAGATTTGACCTTGGTGATAATATGTACTTAGTGTTTAATTCTTAATGCTGAGAAGAGGAGGGAGGGGGTGAGAGCTAAAAAAAAATACAAGTACCATTTAGAAGAAAACAAATAATTTACCCAAATTTACGTAACATTTAAGCATCCGCTAAACGCTTCCGCCGTGGCTGAATTATGCATTGGCCGCACACCTTTGTGCACCATAATAAGGAGACAAGGGGAGGTTGTCACGTCCAGGCATTAAGGACGAAAAGGACAGAGCCACCCAAACACTCTTTCCACATGAGCAGGTCCAAAACGTGGGCTTGAGCCCCGACGCCTGCGCCTCGCCTAACGGGATAAAGAACCGCAGCAAAGATTACACGGCCACCTCCCCGGCACCTACCACACTCTCTACCTGACAAATAGGATCATCGTGTTTAAAGGGATAAAACGCTGACTGCATGAGAATGAAAGAGAGGTGTGTGTGTGTGTGTGTGTGTGTGTGTGGGGAGGATGAGTGCAGAAAATGATAAAGCAGAAACAAATGCACGGCATGTACAAAGTTTGCAACCATCACCGTTGGATTTGTTGTTTCAGCAGCGCTAGCATGACCGTACGGTAACTACAATGTGTTTGTTTGTCCTTCTATTCATTAGTGAGTAGGCTATTTCCTGGTTCACAGAAAAAATGACTAGACAGGAGGTTCTGTCCTGATTTTGTGGGATGGACGCTTCCATTGATGCCACAGTTAGAGCAGTGGTTCCCAAACTTTCCACAGTCCCGTACCCCCTTCAGACATTTGACCTGAAGCCATGTACCCCCTACACCTGCACACTTAAAAACGATACTCTAAGCACACAATGAAACACCTTGCTCTGAACTGTTTCTCACCTGTTTATATACTTATATCATAGATTTTGGGGGGAAAAGAAATCTAAAAAAACAACCTGTTGTCCTTAATTGAATATACACCAGGACATCATCCAGCTGTAGTGCGTAAAATTCACTAACTTTTTGAAAAACATCGTCCGCCATGTCATTGATGCGCCAAGAAACAGTGCTGTTTGATGACATCAAGGTCTGTATAGTTTTTCTGTCCCGAATCAGCGCTAAAAAAAAAACCTTGTCTTGACTTGTTTTTCAACTGCACATGTACTGGTCAGTGCAAACCCTCAAGAAAGAAATTACAGAAAATCACAGAAAATGCACTAACTCATCACAGCACCACATAAGGAGACCGGCTGTCATTCAGCACACAATATGAATGAAACCTTCAAGACTAAATACGCTTAATACACAACATCATCATCAGACTTACTTATTTGTTCATATAGCGCACACAGAAGACAACTCCCTGTTCACATGATGAGGCGTTCAAGCGCACTGCGTAACTCTGTGTGTTCTTTCAGACGCCAATGTAGTAACACTGATTTTCATTTTTATTCACATACCGCCATGACAATTTGCGTACCCGTGGGAGCACGTGTGCCCCACTTTGCGAACCAATGCTTTAGAGAGAACTGCATTTAATGGACTGAAATCAGACTACTATAGTGCATGTAAACACCTTAAATGCTGTGATTGTTTGGTCTGGTTTTTTGACAGGGGTAGCCAAACTTTTCCCACCAACTGCACATGGAAAAATCAAAGGATGCTGGGGTCATTTTGATATTTTTCATTTTGTAAAAAGGCTAAAGACAAATGCAGTATGCTAAGACGTTATATATATTTAAAGAAAAAAAAACAGCCGGCTTTGTGTTATCAGCATCAACATTCCAACCTTTTCTCCTTATATTATGCATTTGCGCGTGCCGTGGGCCATTAAAAAATGGGCTATTAGCCACAAATGGCCTCCGCGCCACACTTTGGACACCGCTGCTTTATTGCACGCTCTATTCTCCAACAAATGTAAGAAGGTGTGCTTTTTGGATGGACAAGGACTAGAGAAAATTCATACTACAGCAGCTGAAAAACAGAAGGAAAACCTACTTGTTTTGAGAAGTAGTCAAAAAGTATGACATGACACCTTAGCAAGTTCAAATTTGATTTAAAAAATCTATTCAAAATCTCCCAAAATCTAATGGGTGCATTTTAATCTGAATAACCATGAAGTTCAAATTACACATCCAATACGTCTTCATGGTGCAAGTGAACTACATTACAACTGCGCAATTATAATCCTGCAGTCTGTTGGTACTCCAATAAAAGTCACCCAAAAAAAGGAAATATTTTGAGTCCCGAGAAGAGCATCTTCAACAAGTAAAATATCTATTCGGCCAAAAATGTAATTAGACTCAACATGTGTTTAGTAGTGTGTACGATTAATTGAAACATGAGCGTAAAGGAGTGACTCCAACAGTAAAAAGAAGGTCCTACTGTATCTTTATCCAGAGTTTTACTAAAAATATAATACCATGCACTACACTCATCTAAGATTCATGGAAACCGATTTGGCATTTTATGCATAATTCTGCTAACTGTCTCCATCCTACTACTTATGTAGACCAGCAGTTTTCACATTGTGCAGCAGGTCTCCATGGGAGGTTCCAGATGACTTAAAGGGAAGGTGCATCAGCATGAGAAAAAAAAACAAGAAATATGTTCTTCAGCTATTTTTAAAGGCAAAATTACAAGATTTTTAGTTTCTATACAGTGAGAGGGAAACAGAGTCTGGGGTTAGCAGAAAATGCACAAAATATGCCTCGGAAAATCGCTTTTTAGTCAAGTAGGGGAGACCCCAAACTTAATATATTCTCTGTGAGAGGCTACTTGAATCACAAAACTCCTAATTTATACAATTTAGTTCATTTTACTGTATTATTCATGTACTGTAAAAGGGTAATTAAAACAACAAAGCATTCTGCACGCTACTATACAGACAGCAATATGAGTGACATAAAACTGATGTTGCGTACAAATAAAAAGGCTTAAATGCCAATCTCCGATGTGTGTGTTTGTTTGAGGCTGTTGTTGATGGAAAAGCTCGACATAAAAAAAAAATCTGCATCATTTTCACTCCTACACATTTTTACACAACCATCTCTATCCAAAAAACAAGCAGCACCGTAGCCCACATGCCTAAAAATTAATAACAACAATACATGTGATGTCCAGGCGCAGACTTAAAGTAAGGTTGCAAATGACAGGTGAAGCACGTGTGTGTGTACCTGCAGGCCGATGGACAAGCCCCTCATCCTCGCCCTTGCTGGGCTTTTGCACTCAGATGGCAACTTTTCAGTTGATGTCGACATCATTCTCCTGAAAAGGAAACACAAAGAAGACAATATAAGCACCTGAGAACAAAATGGAGATAATGCATCTTCCTAGAGCCTCATCTCCTATTGTCTTGCATGTACTGTGTGTGAAGTTTCATCCAACATGCACAATCTCTGCGTGCCGGTTGCTAAGCTACTAAAAAAAAAAGAACAGTACAGGTCACGCTGCGTGTTCCCTGTAAAACAATCACATCACCAACAGCTCTTGTCTGTAACAAATATTGTCAGTCATGGTCTAAATAGAGCATGCTGGGACTTCAGGGACGTTCCAGTCCTGTCTGAGACACTCTGAGAATAGATCAAACGCCGCTGCTTGTCCTATTTTGTTGTTTTTTGGCAAAAATAAAACATTGACAAGCTTGGGCGACAAGCGAGGACGAACAAATGACATGATATGTTAGCGTATGCCTTGCAGGAAACTACACTTGACATGCTGCAGCTTCACCTTGCATTCACTTATATACATCACACTGGTAATGGGAGGGTAATGGCGGCCAGGGGACATGGCACCCATTGAGCAAACCTACATAGAGGAGTCTGCAGGGTGAATGCAATGCCTCAATTTACCGCTTAAAAATCCACATAAAAGGCCAGTGAAGGTCAGATCAACTCAATTTTTTTAGTATACTCTTAATATTTGCCCACTATTAATGTCTACCGTTTTCCTTTCATAATTACTGCACATAGTTTTTTCAAAATGTTGATTGTTCTGTCTAATACATGCCACTGGGCGCTTGATTTTTCTTCTGAATCAATAAAGTATCGTATTTGCTGTGATAACCATATACTATATTTACATTTCACTGCATCAGTTTCACAATAATTGCATATGTGTGCTTTTGTGCATTTTCTATTCCCTACGCTCTCACATGCACTCTTATAAACAAACATCTAAGAAAAAGATGGAGGCTGCTGCCAACAACATCACGTGACCCCCGAACTATCCAATCCCATGCAGCCTTTAACTATTTCTATCTCCCACAGATATGATTACACTTTTACTCCTGTGATGACAGTCTCCCCCATGCACCTCCTTTGTGTCTTAAAAGGCAAAGCATTAAACCGACTGGTGGATTCTTAAAGGCGCCATCAGAGCACAGCACAACACATCGTCAAAATGAACAAATCGTAAGACGCAAGTGTATTTTCTGGAGCTGCGACCATATGCAAGCTTCCCCCTCATCATCATCGGCATCCATGTATACATGCAGCCTCCCTCCTCCGGATGCTGCCCGCCTCTCCACATGTGTGCTGGTTCTGAAGTGTTCGGCGTCAGTCGGTACTTTCGGTTCTCTAGCTTTATGAAATTAAAACTCATACAGCTAGATAACCAAAGATACAAACTAAGCCTTGTCGTCTCTCTTAAAGGGACCACGGCCGGATCCGGATCCAGATCACATGTCACACACGCACGCTACACATCACGTATGAGCACACGGCATCACAGGCGCGTGTGTTTGGGACATGAATGCACATCATGACAGGATGAATAATGCGGCTTAATCAGACAGAATGAGCTGTTATTCAACAACATGCACACCTTAAAGCTGCTAGCTTTCACTAATTAATAATAAAGTGTCACAACAACGAACAGCAATTCAGTCACACTTACTTGCACATCAGGCTCACTCTACTCCTCCTCTTCCTCACTAAAGCCCCCCCCCTCCAAAAAAAATGAACGAGCTCAAGTCCAACCTTCAGATTGCACAAACCTCCACAAGAAAAAAAAAACACAACCGGAGTGTAGTATTTGCAGCACAAAAAGTGTGCAGTCACTGTGATGTGCAACTCCGAGTGGTCTGCACCGTTTCTCGGAGTGCGACTGACAAGTGCAGAGTGCACATGGTGAGCGCACGCACACACACACACACGCACACGCATTAACTCCGCCTCACAAGGTGGGAGGGAGGAAGGGAGGGAGAGGAAAAGAGAGAGCGAGAGAGAGAGCGAGAGAGAGAGAGAGAGGCGGGAATCTGAAAACATTGTAACTCATATGAAAATGAATAAAGGTGTTTAGTTTAAAGATTCATTTTCTGAGGAAATGGTGTTACTGATTTATTCTTCTGAGTTTTATTTGGATAAATCCCTCTAAGAATCTATTTTAAATGACCAATTTCGTTTGTTTGCTGCTTCACGTGCAGTATTTTTAGACAGTAGTTTTATTTTAACAACTGCTTCAGTTTAATGTTTTAATCACTTCCGTATTTTCTTTCTATTCCGCTTCATTTGGAATGTTTTTGATCACTGTATTTTTTGTTTGAATCGACATGGTCTTTTTAAGCCAATGTAATATTTGTCGAAAAGAATTCCACATTTTAATTCATGATAATATTGTTTTTTTTAATTCAGACTAATATTCTGAAAAAAAAACTTAAAACCCCCCTTGATAATTGTATTTTCTCCAGAAAACAAATCCAAATAATATGGGGCCAGCATAAAATCAGACTAAAATCAAATAAAAATGTAGAATAATTAGAATAAAGGACTTCTGGCATAAAAAATAATTCTATACATTTTTGTTCTGCTCTATTGTGATGATGATTTCAAAATAAGGTCAAACAGTACATTCTCCTCACTGGTTAGTTTGAGCCATCTTAGCTGACCAGACTTCCATAATTACTCTTTATTTAATTGCATACAGTATGCACTTAAACGCACACCCTTTTAATGGGTTGGTAATTATCTCTGGAATGTTACAAATATGAAGCAAAACTGTGTTTTGTCACGATGGAACATTCTAGAATTGACTCCGAGCAGGTTGTGGTATACACATGTATTTTTTGGAACAATCCTGCAAGCTGCATGGCGCATTATCGAGTGTGATATTAAGATGTGACTGATATCTGGGCTGCATGAGGAGATGAGAGGGCGCGAAAGATAACAATCTCTCTCTCTCTCTCTCTCTCGCACACACACACACACACACACACACACACAAGCGCGCGCGACTCCAGCAGCAACTTACAATATCTTCTCAAGTTAGAATCACTGTGTGTGTCTGTGTGTGTGTGTGTGTGTATGTGCAGATAACCCAATAATAAAAGCAGCGGGAGGGTAGCTCTACCTGCACATATCCCTGCATGCTTCCCAAACGAAGCTTGCATCAGATAGCAGTTACATATCCGATTATTGTGCGTGGGCAATCTGTTATATGACGCGGGTGGGTAGGTGGTGGGTGGAGGCGGCACAGCTCCAAGTCATCCTGCATGAATCTTATTCTACTCTGCATCATTTATAAGAAGATCCAATCGTCTGGGCAGGCCTGTGCTGCAGCGTGGCATCTTTCTATAGTGTAATTGAACTTACACTTGCTTGGAGCAAGATATTATTAAAATGAGGGACGCGTATATTTGTGCACAAAATACGCATGCATGTTTCAAAATAAAAGCTCAATTTATGCCCCCAATAAAAATGTATGGCCCCGAGTAAACGTCCAACATGCGTGCGATATTGTCTAAGCCTAGCTTGAAATAAGATGAATGCATTCACACGCAAACGTGCATGTGCGTGCGTGTGTGTGTGTGTGTGTGTGTGTGTGTGTGTGTGTGTGTGTGCTCAAATGGATTTTCCCACAAACGTGTGACATTGAAAATGTACCCCCCCTTTCTTTGGTAAGGGGGTGGGTGGGGGGCAAGCAAAAAAAGAAAGAAAGAAAGAAGTCAAAATCAAGTTCAACAACGTGCTGGAGAGGCATTTACATGACAATCCGGTCTGGGTCCCCCCACCCTGCACACCAGAGTCTGGCGTCAGCCGTGCTACACTTTCCCAGGCTCACAACAATGTCCCCCCCACCCCACTCCACCCCCTGAACTCTGCACCACAGCGCTGCCTGCCTGCCTGGGTCCTCCACCGGCTCCTCCACCGGCTCCTCCTTCTCCACCAATGCTCCTCACACCAGCACACGGATGAAAAAATCTCAACATTCTATGTGCACTGCATGCTCTTATTGCGTGTCTGCGTGCATTGTTACACTATACATACAAAATACTGTACATTGTGATAGTTATTGCAATTTGTTCATTATTTGGATGCAGACTTGGATGGACATTGTATGTAAATATGGAGGCAAGCTACACCCGGTATAATCTCATTAGTGTCACAATGCTAGAACGCTCGATATCAACACATTTAAAGCAAAAATCAGTGACATATATTTAAATGCCTGCTTTAGTCATTTTGTGTTGGCTACATAAAGTCAAAATTTGCCCCTCGTGTCCTGTTGGATATTATTGTAATCAATATGTGCATGCATATTTTGGTAAAGCTTCTCTCGTATATGTGAGAGACATGAGACAGACATGAGGTGAGAGGAGGCAAGGTGATGACGAGGAGACGACTGTGGCCTATCAAATTCACGTAGTGTGTATGCTGAATAAACAGCAAACGTGGTGTGTTTGCTTTAAAACCAAAGTAATGCAGCTGGGAGGGATGCACGGTGAATACATGACAATTTTAGATATTTGAAATAGACGGAATATTAAGGATCAATTTGGTTACATTTTTACTATAGCTGTGATAATAAAGTAGTGCTTTCCACTATAGATTCCCTAATGTTCATCATCCCCGGAGGTCCTTCAAAATAACAGACACTTAGTAGACGGCTTGGCATAATATATTCATATCAAATAATAATATTAATTACTAATAATCAAAAACAGATCTGTGTTCCTGTTTTGTATTGTGCACTTTTTGACATTCTCATTATAAATGCTTTCATTTGAAACATTCATCCAGGATGTTAGTATTTTAATCCAATAATGAATTAAATTGTAATTGTTTATAATTATAAACGACAGTTTCTCAAGAATTTTCTCCAGATTTAAAAACCCCCAAAACAAAACAAAACCTCGCAAAATAAATTAGCATGCAGCTGCAGAAACAGAGAGAAACAGCGACACCCTTCGGCGAGAAACCGCGCAACACTTCGGCACAGTAGAAAGTATTTGGAAGAATGTTTTCATTTACATAGATAACATATGAATTTGCTGATTGGGAAATTAAATAACTTAAATTTAAATGTACATAATGATGGAATAAAATAAAGACATAATAGAGATATTAGCACTTTTAGCCTAACTTTATGCGGGAAAATGAGAAAAGGTAATTTTAATGAAATAAAAACATTGGAGTTGATTTTGTTTGGATTGGGAAATGAAGCCTACGTAACAAAAAAGACTGGATGTCGTAAAGGGAAAACAGGTGTACATTTGTAAAGGCAAAGTGACTAAAACGGCAAGATATAGCCTGTGTAATTTTCCTTTTGTTATTGTTATAATTATTATAATTATCAGTTAAGACTGTGTCATTAGGTTTTACTTATATAGTTACGTATTATTAACAAAACTTGTGATCTAACATTAAATATATTTTCTTACATTACGTTATAGAAGTAATCTGATATTTATTGTACTTTCTTATGGGGTTAAAAACGTGTAGTTTTTTATACTGCTATTGATATTTGTAAAAGGCCTATTTTAAATAAGACACTATGCATAAACACGTGTTTTTCACTCAATGAAATCGAATGAAAAACGAATTCTCCACTAGCAAAATGCGATGAAACGTCACGACAATTCAGCCAATCGGCACTTTGCATTCAAAATGTTTGTTGAATTGGATAAACTGTATTGGTTAATTTTTAAAATGATTATCACAGTCGAATTTTGACGTTTCAACTGATGTTTACTTCTGTTTTTTTTCTCCTTTTCTCAATGTTCTATAATGAATTAAACACGAACACTTGTATTTGTTCAATGCCATTTCAGAGGCCAGTTTAAGCTTTAAACACATTTTAATGAAAGCCTGCAATGTTTTAAATGACATTAATACAATATATTGAATATAAGTTTAACATGCACGTTTATGATCTACTTTTTTGTTGACCACTTTTACTTTGGGTGAGGTGTTTTACTTGAAATGTTGAGGTTTTTCTTGACTCAATTGACATAAATCATCTTGTCTGTTCAAACATTTTTGGAGAGGCTAAGCAGCGATGTGGACAAGTTAAACAGCTGCCACTCT
This sequence comes from Dunckerocampus dactyliophorus, assembly GCF_027744805.1. NCBI lineage: Eukaryota > Metazoa > Chordata > Actinopteri > Syngnathiformes > Syngnathidae > Dunckerocampus > Dunckerocampus dactyliophorus. The sequence continues at coordinate 12,915,782 of NC_072820.1, read as the reverse complement.
GATGTGCACATTAATATCGGAGTCATTTTTATGATAACTAAAGAGGCTGATGTGATCATTTTACACAGACCTTTTTGATTTTGATATTTTTCGACAATTTGTTTTGTTTTTATGCTTAAAAAAACATTTTATCTCTAAACAGTAGCTTTTTTCTTCTATGTTTTTTTTAAAATAGGTATTTTGTAATATAAGCCGATGTTTTGTAATATTAATCAGATTACTTGTTGGTTAGTATTTAACAATTAAGAAAAAATGCATTAAAATAATATCAACATGATCCAGAAACACTCTGTTCTCAGCTGTAACAAAAAAAAGTATAAAAAAGGATGCTGTCGATGTAAAGTGAAGTACTGTCAAAACATTTCAACAAAAACTTTAATAACAATTACAACAAGATTAACATTCCTTCGATTTTAGTGACTTGCTGACGCTGATTAACGAGATGCGTGTGATATATAGAAAACAATACAAACACGCATAGCACGACAAAAACATCATAAAGAACACTTTCAAAAGTTGTATAATATTAAATAAGCTCTGCTTCTTCCTGCTCCTTTTCAAGCATGTTGAATTGTCCAAAGTATACTCATTATGTTCCTCCTTGTCAATTTTGCTGAGCACGTTCAAACTAAAGTATGATTATTAACGTACACCCAACACAAAACGCATAGGATACACGCGACAAACAACGCAACAATGAACAAAACTAACCAGAGCAAGAATGTGAACGTAACCATGGAGTTCTTACCGCAGTGGCTGAAGTCCGCTGCTGCAGTTGCAGCGTGTGTGAAAGAGGGAGAGCCCGCGTGCCTTCATTTGAGTCGTATGCTAATGAGCTGTGACACTAGCGGAGCGCGCGCCCTCGCCCTGAATGAAGGGGCCAACAGGGGCCCGCTGGTTCCCACGGGCCACATTCCGCCGCTCAAGTTCAAGCTCAAAAGCAGAGCCTGGCCTGCATTCATTAGACTGCATGGACTCTACAGTGCGTGTGGCTGAGCTCCAAATGGCGCTTGCTTTGCACCGTGGGAGAGACGTTTGGACCACAATGGAAACAATACAGTGATAAATAGATTGCTAGATAGATAGATAGACAGACAGACAGACAGATAGACAGAGAGATAGATAGACAGAGAGATAGACGCAGTAGATAGATATTGTTACATGCTGTAGTGGTTGTGTTTTGTTTGTGTGTCTGTGTGAAACACCTGGAGAGTGCATCACCAGTGTGGCAGTAGGCGGCTCCCTATGGGCACTGTACAGAGCATGACACAGGAAGAAGAATGTGTGTGTATCCACCTTTCTGCAGTGTGTTTTTTTGTTTTTTTGCTTTTTTGCTTAACGTTTAGCCGTGTGAGGCCTGTGTTTAATTTGCGTTGGTGCGACTTTGTATTTTGTTTTGTATGTTTTACCTTTTACCACGGTGGCCTAGTGGTTAGCATGTTGGCCACACAGTCAGGAGTTCTGGAAGGTCTGCTTTTGAATCTCCATCGGGCATCTCTGTGTGGAGTTTGCATGTTCTCCCCATACGTGCGTGGGTTTTCGCCGCGTACTCTGATTTCCGCCCACGTTCCAAAAACACACGTGTTCGGTTAATTGGTGACTCTAAATTGTCCATAGGTACGAATGTGGTTGTTTGTCTATATGTGCCCTGCGATTGGCTGGCGACCAGTCCAGGGTGTACCCCGCCTCACAAAGTCAGCTGGGATAGGCTCCAGCATACCCCCGCAACCCTAGGGAGGATAAGAAGCATAGAAGATGGATGGATGGATGTTTACCTTGAACGTTCACTGGTGAGTGTTTCGATAATGTCGTGGAGACCGTAGCAGCGGAGCAAGCAGGTGAGGGCCCCTCAGATGTGGTTCCTGTGGCTGACCTGAGCCAGTGTGGGACGCTGTAACCCCTCAAGAACATGCGGTGGAAAAAACACTGCTTACATGCCCTCGTTTTGAAACGGTCTCCCTTGACTTGTCGTCGGGATCCAGGGTACAGGCGCGGTTACAAGCGTGGTTTGCTATATTACTGCAGTGTAAATTAGTTGGAAAAGCTCAGGTAGCCTGCTCCGCCCTCGAGGATGGCCTTGTCTACGAGAAAGTCACAAATGCGATTTTACGTGTACAGTATATGAGCTGGTGCCTGAGGGATATTGACAGCATTTTGTAGTCTTAAGGAAATTGCCCAACCAGTCGTATGTTGCCAGGGAGAAAGAGACTCTTTTAGAGCAATCATGTGCAGCCTGCAAAGCTAATGATTTGGCATCTATGCATGAACTGATGTTGCTGGAGGAATTAAAAAAATGGCCTACCTGAGCGCACCGCAGATTATCTAAAAGAGCAGAAGGTTTCAATTTAGCAACAAGTTGCATTGAGTTCACGCTCACTCATAAAACATCTTTGTGAAACGTCTTTGTCTTTGTTTTTCTGCTATTTGGTAATAGCAGATAGGATACTTACCCACAAATACAGATTTATGGCGTGGACATTAAAAGGGGGAAAGAAAATAAATTTCTGGGGGTCATAATAGATGAAAAGATGAGCTGGAAATCTCACTTTAAAAATATATAAAAACAAAAAAAAAAACAAAGTGGTGAGAAATACATCAATAGTGAATAAAGCAAAATTCACTCCATACACTCTGTTGCTCTCTGGTATTACCATATCTAACTTATTGCATGCATGGAGATAAAGGGAAATAACTACAAAAGCATACTCCACTCACTAAATGTACTAGAAAAAAAGATTGTGTATAGAGTGTAAAGAGAACATAAAAACCCTCTATTTCTAAAATCCCAATTATTAAAATTTGCTGATCTAGTACATTTCCAAACAGCTAAAATAATGCATGAAGCAAACAATAACCTGCTACCCAAAAATGTCATACAATTCTTCTCAACAAGAGAGGAGAAATACAACCTCTGGGAAAAACTAAACTTAAAAACACTTGCGCGCGAGAACAACACTAAAAACCTTCAGTATTTCAGTATTTGGGATCAAATTATGGAACGGATTGAGCAAGGAACTCAAACAATGCACTAAGATGAGCGATTTCAAGAAGCAATATAAGCAGTTTGGAAAGTACAAGGAAGAACTGAAGAAAAAAGGATGGTCTCTCTGTGATGTAGCTTGTATGCATGTTCAAATAAATTTAACCATAACCACAACGAAGGGCAACTTTGTTCCAAATGTGGCTCCTCCAAAATCAGATCCCCAGTTTCTGTTACAGGAAATGCTGAAGACCAACACCCGGTTAAGATTTTGCGAGGTACTGCCCGCTCCCATGCATTAATCCTGGTCTGTGTTCTGCTGTTGTAAGGTGAGTTGCATCCATATACCAGTGAGGCTTGTGTTCATTTCTTTAGGATTGGTGCTACGTTTTGTTTTGTGTTGACTGCTTCCTTAGTTTTATTCTTGTCAGTTTTGTGGAGATTGTTTTTTGCTTCATCCCCAGTTTTGAGGGGATTGTTTTGTGTTTATCTGGTAATTAAATGTTTAATTTATTTTCCTTGGCCTATATGTGCCTTTCTTCCCCCACGCCCGATCTTTCTTCCTTGATATTTTGTTAGTCCCAATTTCCCCCATGCACAACTGGGACGTAACACATTGTAACTGGTTTCTTCCCTCATCGCAGGGGCAAAGTTTATCCTGTCACTGAGTTGGTTGCTATAGTCGTGTGTTACACAGATGTTTTTGTTGTCAGTGTGCTGACGCAACCACAAACCCGTTAGCAACTGCAAGAAGTCAACCTTGCTGACTCAGTGATCTTTTCTGTGCTCTCTGAGGACGTTTTGCTCTCTCGTGGTGCCATAAGCAGCAGAGGAAGGTGAAGACTGGAACGAAGGTGTACCATTTGTTCTGTTTGCAATCCGTGATGCTAAATAGGAGTCTCTGGGGTTCAGTCCCATGGAGTTGGTATTAAGCGTGCTCAAGGTGTTACAGGAGCAGCTGGTTTGCAACTCCCCTCGAAAGACTGATGTGTCGGTTTTTGTAGCTCGGTATAGAGAGTGCCTACGACGTGCTACTAGGTTTGCTAGAGAGTCGTTTTCATCCTCCCATTTGAATATGAAAATCACACACGACAGTTTCAGCCAGGTGATAAGGTGACAATGTTGCTGCCTGCACCTGGTGTTTCATTTTATTTTATTTCATTTATTAAATGGAAGAATGAAAAGCAACCGTTGTTACAATTAATTGTGCCTGACTCAGTTATACTGATATGCTGCAGGTTCCTGTCTTCCAGCACAAAAAGAAAAAACACAATCATAACACGAGATATACACAAGACGACAGGGAAACACCACCCCTGCTTCACATCCACACAGAGGTGTGTTCAGGACCAGGTTTGTCAGTGTCCACACCAGGAGCTGTCCAGCAGAAACTTCCCGTGTACCTTTTTGAACTGCGAGTGAGAACAAATCCTAATACTGCTTTTATGAAGCAGTGAAAAAAAGACTTTCCCCCCATAATTGTTATTCAAATCCAGGATGAGGAGAAATTCCTGGGAGAATGATCTTGTGATTCAGTCATGCAACTCAATTTTGTGGTCCCTTTCTGGTGGACAGAAGGGTCTCTGACATTGATTATGTCATCCATACACCTGAACAAAGACGAGAGGATGTCATACAGTATTGACATGCTGAAATCTTACCACCCCAGAGATGCTGGTTTGTTTGTGTTGGTTGTTTTTTTCTTGGTTGGTGTGTTTGTGTTTGTTTGGCTGGTTGGTTTGTTGTTTGGTTTGTTTGTGTTTGTAGGTTGGTATGTTGGTTGTTGGTTTGTGTTTGGTTAGTTTGTGTTTGTAGGTTGGCATGTTGGTTGTTAGTTGCTGTTGGTTTGTGTTTGGTTAGTTTGTGTTTGTAGGTTGGTGTGTTGGTTGTTGGTTTGTGTTTGGTTAGTTTGTGTTTGTAGGTTGGTATGTTGGTTGTTGTTTTGTGGTTGGTTAGTTTGTGTTTGTAGGTTGGTGTGTTGGTTTGTGTTTGGTTAGTTTGTGTTTGTAGGTTGGTATGTTGGTTGTTGGTTTGTGTTTGGTAATTTTGTGTTTGTAGGTTGGCATGTTGGTTGTTAGTTGCTGTTGGTTTGTGTTTGGTTAGTTTGTTTGCGATAGTCTGTTTTGATTTGTTTGTTGATTTTTGTTGGTTTATTGGTTAGTTTGTGTTTGTAGTTTAACATGGTGGTTTGTGTTTGTTGTTTTGTTTGTTGGTGTGTTTGTTGTGGTTGGTTAATTTGTTTGTTTGTTTGTTTGTTTGTAGGGTTGTCTTTGAGTAAGGTTTTGCATAGTTGACCCCTATTCATTAAATATTGTCCATGGTCAACTATTGTTTTTTTTAAAGAGAAGAGCTAATGGCAATCCTGACAAATAAACACTCATTTGCCACCTCAAAGAAACAGGCTAAAACATTCAGATGAACAAATAAGCATAGTAGGTGTGCAACAACAGTAGCTTCATTTATTCAAGTGACACAGAAAGCAAGACAAACGGAACCGAAACACAGTCGCTGTCGGCCCACATCAGAAAAGTGCAAATATAATAGGAGCAACACAGCTTGAAAAACAACAACTTGCCAAAACTCTCAGTTAGGACCTCATTTCTTGCATTAAAATTCACTATCAGGATATAAAACGAAGTTGGCGTAACAGCCTTACCTGTTTTAAATGATACACTGCTGGTTGTTGTGGCATCATGTGTAAGAAGCTGCTGACACAAGTTGCACTTCACTTTCTGGAGTCATCTTTAACCTTCCACACTTTGGATGGCAAATGGTAAATGGTCTTTCACTTGTACACCGCTTTTCCACCTCCAAGGCGCTCAAAGCACTTTGACACTGTTGGCACATTTACCTACTGATGACGCAGCAACCGGGGGTTCAGTATCTTGCCCAAGGAAGCTTCGACATGATCACGGGAGGACTGAGGGTGGAAGACGCAACCTTCAGGTTGGGAGTTGACCACTATGATATTTTTTTAGTTGCCATTATGAGCCAATAAGTCCGTCGATGCTGACGGTCTTCCTAGCATTCAAAGCATGCACTCACTTCAACTCCTTTGGCCCAGGGGTTGGGGACCACTGGCTTAGACCACATCGTATAATTTCTTCAAGTTGTTGTGCCCTCCTTTTTCATAAATTTCAGCATGTCGTCAGGCCCGGGGGGTTTGTGAGCTGCTGGCTATTTACTGCGAGTCATACTTCTTCGTCGTTGCATGAAGTGGGACACTGTGGAATTCTATCTCGAATTGAGCAGTGTACATTAAAGATTTGCTTGAGTAGTTGATTGAAGTGTTTCTTCAACCTTTCTTGGATTTCAGATTTTATGGTAAGAGAGTTGTACAATCAATGGGGAGTACTGGATTTATATGTCTGAAAAAAACCTCCAGCGTCTCCTGAGTCAGCAAGAACCTGTATTCACTCTGCGTTGTCATTCAACCACTAGTCTTCCAACTGACGAAGCTCTCTCTGTAGGTTAGCCTTGACTTCGGCAAATTTAGATTGTCAGGTTTAAAAGACATGCTTTTAGTGCAGCTTGTTTGAGTTGGGCTAACTCGTTGATGCCCTCATCGCAATCATGAAACCATTTTTTTGCTTCATTATATAAGCATGTGATAAAGTTGTGCCATTTATTTTACGCATTGGTGTTGCGTTGTTCAGTGAAGTTGCATTGGAAAGAATAAGAAAAGTTCGAGTATACAGATTTTCCGGTCAGCTTTTTGGTTTCTAAATTTCCTTGAAGGCACAGAGGATATTTTCTTCTTGGGTTTGTAAATTGTGAGCTTTATTCGGCATCTGACCATAAGATGATCTGAGTAGCAGTCTGCTGCTCTTATAACTCTTGTGTGGCAAACATCCTTCATTGCTTTCTGGCTGACCATGATATAATCAAATAGATGTCAGTGTCCAGACCTTGCATGTTTCCACGAACAGAAGTGTACTGTATGTCGGGGACGTCAAATAAGTTATTTGGAACGCTCAGATTATATTCTTCACACAGTTGTAGACGTAGTTCCCCATTAGAATTGAGTTTACCATGTTTGTGTTTGTCAAGAAATTTGTTCCAGGTGTTGTGATCACTTACAACTCTTGGATTTAGAGAACTATGATGTCCCAGCTCTTAGCTGGGAGTAGAAGTCATCAATGTCCACTCGAGCACTGACCACTGTTGGTGCATAAACGCTTACAAATGTGACATGGTTTGTATTGGAGACTACTGGCTGAAGGGAATGTCATCTTGTCTGATATTGGCTTGGGAAGTTCTGTGAGCTGTGTTAAAAGAGATGGTTAGATATAGCAAAACCTGTGCCTGATGTTCCTTGAAGCTGTGATCCATGTGGGTCACCAGACCAGAAGAGGATGCGAGAGGATTCTTCCCTTCCACCAGCGTCTGAGAGTCCCATTTATGACAGCGGTAATGTAGATGCTATACATCTTCAGTTATTTGCTGAGTAGAGCTTATTGTCAAGCAATGAGCGTGTGTTCCCGCGCATGATTTGAAGTTTTGAACTGCACCTTGCTCCCACCGAAACTGGAGACTCTCTGGCCATCATGGGCAGCAAACCAGGTTGATGATGAAGGTGAGCCTTTTTTACCTTGCATTTTCTTGAGGTGTCCTTGAATTAAAGCAGGCGGCACCTCCCTAAATAGGGTTATGTGAACGTCTCGGAAGGACCTTGCAACCGTATCATCCAGCAGTGTTGCACATCCATCACTCCTAAACTACACAAAAGCAAATACATGCTGCCAGCTTCTTCAGCCAGACGACTTGTCACTTTGAGACTTTTGCCTTTGGCCTGCACCAAAGTTTAAAATGAGAAGAGCATTCTGCAGGTACTCGTTCCACTCTCTGAGTCACTGATCCGTGGCAGGAGAAGCTCCCGACAACAGGGACAGACAGTAACTGCCCTTCAGTGTCAGACATACGCTGTTATTGTACCTTGGCAAAACTTAAAAACTTAAATGACCCAGCAACTAAGCAGAACTACTGTACGTTCCTCGTCATGGAAATCCGACCAGAACTGGACTCGCTGGATCAAATGGGAGGGTAAGTCACAGTTGATATCATCCACTGCTGATGGGGATGTCATACAACTTCATGTCAAAAATAAAAACTATCCCTTTAAGCTAAAACTAATTTTACTAATGATAATGATTTGATAATGAGTTTGCTTTAATCAAATTAAGACTGTCTGAGACTACCTACACCCACCTTGCAAAAATGCATAATGGTTCATTCCATTTATGACATCATCACACCTCATGTGCAGTCATTGAAAAAATGAAAAAAATAGCTCATAAGAGTCCAATTTTTTGTCAGTACAATGCTATAGCTAGTCATGTAAGAACTTAATTGATTTTGGTTATTATCAAGAAAACCATGGAAGTTGCTAGATATCAGCTGTTAAATTAATCTTTTATGAGCTATATTTGTTATCATCATTATATTTGTCCAAACAAATGTACCTTTAGTTGTACCAGGAATTAAAATGGATCAATAAACTGAAAAAACAAGGGCAGTCTAATCATTTTTCCATGACTGTATTCACACATAGAGTCAGCATTTCAGAACAAAGATGAGGTACAAGAAGAAAGGGGAAAAATACACGTCTACCTGGGCAGCATCGGGCAAAGTTTTGCATCCGTTTGGCTTTTTCAAAATCTTAACACCTGACAAAAAACATCGTCAATGAAAGGACAAAGGCATAAACATGTAAATATTATGGGCTTTCTGTTCATGGAATGTGCCATCTACTGTGCAAGAGTGTAAGATACTCTCCTGTTACATAGTTTGTACTTGACTTTACTTGATGTTTTACTATGATGCTGATACGGAGCGGCCGGACAAGACTGGGAGAGACGACAACAACAGCAGCAGCAACAGCAACAACAACAACATCAGCAAATGACTATGACAGCCATGGAGTGCACAGTAGTAATAATCATCAGCCACAGTGATAATACAATATTGAGTAATACGTATTACTAGTAGTGAAAATAATAAAAGTAAACGTATAAACAAATAAACGTATACACACATGCGCACACGTTTATTTGTCCCTGAGAATGTATGAAAGTGAGGGACCGCTTCCCACCACCCAACAAGCCCCAACCCACACGTCGGCACGAGCCCCCATTCCCAGAGAGCCACCGACCCTGCGGGGGAGGGCAGAACTGGGACAGGCCCTGCAAGACACAGCATGCAGAGCCCCCCACCGGATAACTGCTGAACTTTAAAGTGGTTGCCTAGCAACAATGCCACGCAAAAGAGCTAAATGATGTTGCCGCTGGAAATCCAGGTCCAGAATCAGAAACAGAGCCATTTATGTCATTGAATGGTAAGGATTTGATATTATATGGCATCTAGAAGAGCCGAATGACAGAGTGATTGCAGCAGCCTTATGTATGGGGGCCCAGATTTGGTGCGACACCCCAAGAGATATTAAGCTTGTTTTGTATGTGCACTGTATGTGTTTTGAAGCTTTTCATTTCCTGTGAACAGCCTCCTTCAGGTCACCACAAAGATTTTGGTCTTTGGACTGTTTTAAAACAGGTATTTTTTCTCAAGTTGCTTTACGGTTTTAAATTTTTCGACGATGATGTATGATGTCGCATTTCAAATATATTAGTGATCGACAATCAAAGCGCAATGACCATTTTCAAGCATGTTCCCATAAACGCAATGTAGCAAAAATGACAAAGCTTGTACTTTGGAGTTTTGAAAAGCAAATGAATATTAAACGAAGCTTCCAAACACAACTAAAATGCATCCAATATGCGTCCAAAATCATCATTCGAGAGCTCTACATGAACGTGCTGTGTGCGTTTCCCAACATTGATGGCATGTAACTGCCATGTGTCTAGTCACAGCATAATTGGCTGGCTCCGTCCCAGACGACCCCTCCCACCTCCCGATGTTCCTGCATTTCAGCTCCAATAAAATGGTGTCTGACTCGCTGATCCCACGACCCTTGAGGGAATTAATCCTTCACTCATGATTTGGACCTTCATGATTTCCATGATCACTGACAAGTTAAAGGGGCTGCTTACGAGATGCAGTTTTTAACTGGAAATTGTCTCATGTTGGTCATTTGTTTATATGGAGCCTAAAATTGGTCTAAATGTGGACTTTTTAATACGACAATTTGGCTTCTGTGCATCTGCTAAAAACAGAGGACACGCTAATGTGTTTGAAGTGTGTGAGCACATCAAAAACAACAACAGTGGATCTGAGCTCTGTTAGTGTTTTTGATTGTCATGCTTCTCCAGCAAAGCGAATGTCAAGCCGAGTTAAAGCCGCTATACGCACTCGTATCCACGCTTTTGGACACAATAAGAAAAGCACTTTGTGTGGTATTTCTTTTAAAAGTGACTTTGCCAGTTACTGACCTGGCATGCAGCATTTTCAGTTTTATGAGAAATTGCACAATATTATGAGAATATAGATTTTTTTTTAATTTACATTGTATGAGATTGAAGTTGTAATACTACAAAAACATTTTATGAGAAGAGAGACGTACTATGAGAAAAAAAAAATTAATGAGAATGAAATTGTAATTTTATGAGTAAAGCATGTAATGAAATAAAGTTATAATAATTATAAAACATATAATAATATACAGTATAAGAAAATATACAAATATTAGAATAAAGCTATGAGACATAATATCTCAGAGGAAAATAACTCCTAATATGAGAAACCTTTATGAAATCAAATAATATTTTAATAAAATAATACTATGAAAAAAATTTTTGAGTAAGCAATTTATTGCAAACAACCATTAAAGTAAAATCAAGTGAAATCCAAAGTTTAAAACCACAGCCTTTAAAACCTAAAATCTTTTCAAACATGTGGATGTACTGCCAGGTATTCACACTCTCATGATCGCTTGATGGCAAAGGCAAAAAAGCTTTCTCTCTTTGAACACGGTTCGATTGTTGAGCTGCATAAGCAAGGCCTCTCGCAGCACACCGTTGCTGATCAGGGTGGACGCACTAAAGCAGTCTTTTCAAACTTCTTCAAAGATCCTGAAGGTTATGGAACAAAAAAATGTCACCGGCTCTGAAGCGGAGGATCCGAGTGCAGTCCAATAACCATCAGGTGGCATCTGCGTCTTCAAAGGCCTCATCTCCATCAACGCCACAAAATGGCCCATTTGGAATTTGCACAAGAGCATCAAACATGGGACATTTTAAGGTGGAAGAAAGTTTTATTCTCTGGTGAGAAAAAATGTAACAGTCCTGATGGCTTCCAATGTTACTTGCATGAAAAGGAGATCCCACCTGAGATGTTTTCCCCACGGCACAGTGGAGGGGGCACCAATGACCTATCTACGATCTACAGTATCTATCTCTTTGTCGCTCTCTCTCTCTCTCTCTCTCTCCCTTAATAACGAGTTAACGAGAATTCCCTTTAAGCAGGTATTTTTTTATCATCATTTATACAGTGGTACTGTGGCATACGAGTGTCCCAACTAACAAGTGTTTTTGTTTTTGTTCTGCTTTGAAGTGCGAGCTAAAACTTGGTTTACGAGCTGCTAGTTACCGACAGGCATAGTCGAGGACAGCTATTTGTGGGCTTGTGTTAAAAAGGCAGAGACAAAGGCGGAAGTGAGCGAGCACACACAGCGCTCAGTGAGATGGCAGTAAAGGCTTGTGAGGGAATTTATGAGTGTTATTAGTGTATATATTATTATTAGCAGTTCATTTGTGTTTGTGCTTGAACTGCTGTATTTGCCAATTATGATAGAATAAAAGTTGCATGTTGAAAGACCCGAGGTGTCAGACTTCCACGTCACTGAAGTCACCATACTAAGAAAAGTGTGCTAAGTTTATTTGTCTGTACTGTACAGACTGAAACCAGCTAAATGCAACAAAATGGAGAGCAGTGAAGCATACAAGCGTGCTCACGAGTCAAATTGCATGCTGAGTACGACAAATTCATACACGTTGGGAGGTCTGCACTAATACTGAAAGTCCTCCCTGCCTCTCATGCCCCCCCCGACATTTCACCGCCGCACTATTTGAGAAGCACGAGTGTAAACCAACCCATGTAGCTTTGTGATATACGATATACGTAGGGGAAAAAGCGTCTCATCGGTATCAACTTTGTCTCCTCATTTTTTCATTTCTGTTTTTTTTTTTATTTTCCAAATAATTCTCATACTGTTATGACTGTATTGTCATCTTTTTTTCTTTATTGTCGTAATGTTCTAACTTTTTCGCAACCTAAATTTCCAAAAATTGCAACTTTATTTTGTGTTTGTCAAAATATGATGACTTTAGAAAATAACATATTTTTCCTTGAATATTTCAAGTTTAATTTGAATCCATTTTATTTTAAATAGAATTCGATATTTTGTTTTAATAATTATATGTTTTTTCTCCTAATATTCCAACTTTATTCTCTTAAATTAACTTTTTTTCTTGTAATATTATGACTTTATTCTCCTAATATTTCAACCTATTTCTTGCAAAATTACATTTTTTTTTCATTTTCTTGTTTAATTGTATTTTTATAATGTGCCACGGGCCATTTATAAAACAGCCACGGGCCACAAATGGCCCCCGGGCCACACTCTGGACATCCCTGTTCTAAATGATCTTTCAAAGGTACACTTACAGTATTATAGATAAAAAAAACTTCTTTATATCTGTGATTAATTGTGATTGATTATGAGTTAACTATGAACAACATGTGATTAATCACAATTAAATATTTTAATTAACTGACACCTCTAATATATATATATATATATATATATTTGTGTGTGTGTGTGTGTGTGTGTGTATATATATACACATACACACATATATATATAGAGGGAGAAAGAGATATTATGACATAAAACTTTAAATTTTATGTCATAATATTATCAGAAATTAGATGCGGAAAACCGAAAAATGTCATTTAATAATCAGAGTAATACACTGGAGATGCGAGCATACACAAGAATGCACTGGCGACAGTGCGCAGGGATACGGCGGCAGACAAACATAACGCAGAGCCATTTGTGAGGTCTGATTTTTTTGAGGAGGCATTTTTGCGATGTAAATGTATTACTCTTCTAAACTCATATTGTTTTGAGAAGCCAAACTCTTTACTTAAATGGACCCAGCAACTAAGCGGAACTACGTTTCTTGTCACGGATTTTCTACCAGAACCGGGCTCACGGGACCAATTGAGGGGGTAAGTTCCCATTGATGCATTACACTGCTGATGGGGATGTCATACAACTTCATGTCAAAAAATGCAAACTATCACTTTCAAATATCCATACGTTATGTGTCATTCAAGATTCATTTCATTCTTGTCTGTCTTTTAAAATTACGTTTAATTTTCTATCACAATCATGGAACACGGATGTTGCATTTCTGTGATATTCATTTATTAGCTCGCGTTCTGCCGCCAAACAACCCATTGTTACCTTTTTTACAAGCTTGTATCCACTTTCACTAGCTTCCTTTTACACACCTCCTGTGCCGCTCTTAAACAGCCAGAACATCATCGTAAACCACGGCGCTTACGAGCTGCGACAAAGGAGGCCATCAGTGTGCAGGGAAATCCCTTATTAAGTCATGACAACCCAGAGGGCCAGTCAGGCCAGAGGTGAGATGACCCCGTGACCCCTGGCTGTGAGTCACTGGAGTGTGCCACTGACCATGATGAAGTCACGGACAGTGCATTTGGTGACCTGCGGGGTCGTTTGCTGGACAGCGGATGGGCATGTCTTTAGCTAACCAGCATTGATCAGATGACCTGTCAGCAGGGGTGACCATGTTTGGACATGATCATTCCGAGGTTACTTTATGCACGACGTTCATGTGAAAGGCCAACCTTTCTTATTGAGCCATTAGACTCTTACTGACCTCAAGATAACCTCTTTAGCCCTGCACCATGTTTTTTAGGGAAAAAGGTCGCATAGATGTCCTTAACAAGGACATTTAGATGGACGGATGTGACATTCTACATATGTTTTTTTGCCACCGGGTATGTAAAACCTGTGAATTGTTGTCAAATGAAAAAAAAAAATCTGAATTTAGACTAAAATATGCTGTGGCATTCCAAAAACTCCAAAAAGTCACCTATAAAAAAAGCCTGTTGCTAATAAAATAAACCACATCTGTATAGGCCAGTGACATTTTAAAATGAAATGATGCATATTCAGTGATGATATTTCTTTCACATCGCCGTGTCCCAAATGCAACGCCTGATCTGAATGACTGACATGTCATCCGACAGTCTACAGCCAACCGAAACGAGATTCCACCTTCAAATTTGCAGATTGGCCAATTATGCCATAGTGAGCAGTTGTCACCAATAATCGGTTAATTAATATATAAAAAAGATACAACTATATTTGCATTCATTTTAAAACTAAACTGGAAGAACTTTTTTTTTATTAAGTAAATCAAAAGTGAAAAAGTAAATTGTTGCATACATTTTAAAAGTGATTAAGGAACTCTGGTGCATTTGCTCTGTGTGAACAAGATCATCCAAACCCTGGCTTGCACCAAACACGCACACCGAGAGCGCTTGCAAAATGGGTCTCGGCCCACTTGAAAGTGAACTCTGGTGCAGTTTGGTTCACTTGACCTCAAATATTAACACTAGGCGGACCGAAGACACAGAGCAGTGTTAAAATGACAGCAAAAAGCAAGCAGAAATGATAAAAATGCCAAAAAAGTGTTTGTCTGCTCTGCTCTCTCCTTCTGTGGGACAATGTTGCTCTTTAAAAGTATATTTCAGAAGCTTAATCTACAAATAATCTACAAATTCAATCCAACAGATGGCATCTTGGTTTGCAATATTTGAGTTATATCACACAATGTGTCATAAAAGCTGCCCAATCAAATCCTTACTTAATGCAGTCATGGAAAAAACACCAGACCACCTTATTTCTTCAGTTTATTGTTCATTTTAATGCCTGGTAAAAATGAAGGCACATTTGTTTGATGAAATATAATGATGACAACAAAAATAGCTCACAAGAGTTTCATTTAAGAGCTGATATCAAGCCATTTCCGTAGTTGTCTTGATAATGACCACAGTTCTTACATCAATACTAGCTACGGCAAAAAATGAAACTCTTACAAGCTATTTTTGCTGTCATCATTATATTTGCCCAAACAAATGTAACTTTAGTTCTACCAGGCATTAAAATGAACAAGAAACTGAAGAAAAAAGGTTGGCATAATCATTTTTTCCATGACTGCATATGTCCATTACTGCTCAGACTTTCATGCAAATTATAAGCTTTGGGCTAAAATGATATAATAATCGGTCTGCGCCTTTATAGAACAATATTTTGGTCCTGATCTGGACCGTGATCCGCCTGTTGAGGACCTCTAGTTTTACGTATACACTCGCCAGTCACATCATTAGGTACACCTGCAAGATACAACATAAAAACTGTATGAAAAATGTCTTTACAAAGATAACTATGCTCAGTTTTGACTGACACTGCCGGAGAAGCATGTATTTGACAATTTTTGTTTCTGTAAGTGTCAGTATGATGCCACGTAGTTCTATTCTATTCTATTCAACCACAATGACGAGGCAACATTATTATCTTTGTAAAGCGGAATGTTGCAACCGTCTGATACAATTTGTCTCAAAGCGACTGTATGGAACCAGTTTTTTAATGTAACTGTATCATTCTGTAAGGGGGTTATGGTTCTAGTCTGACTGGGCAGGCTGTGG
The DNA here is from genome assembly GCF_027744805.1 of Dunckerocampus dactyliophorus. NCBI lineage: Eukaryota > Metazoa > Chordata > Actinopteri > Syngnathiformes > Syngnathidae > Dunckerocampus > Dunckerocampus dactyliophorus. Next base: position 12,900,103 of record NC_072820.1, on the reverse strand, counting down.
TGGGCAGTGGCACCCACCCCCAACCCAGCATGCACACGCACTCGTCATTTTTCATCCAGCCTTATGGGCCCTTGACAAGTCTGGGAGAAGGTCTGCCTCCATGTAAGACAGACGGGGTCCACTCGACTGACACCTCCACATAGTGACGTTAATTATGGGCATCTGCTCAAACGCCCCAGTCTAGGGGCCTTAGGGGCCTATGCTAGAGTCCTTAGCTGTTGTCATAGGGACGGTGGAGAACCGTTGGTGGTGGTTCGTGGGGCCAGACAGAGACCCCGTCAATCTCCTGAGGGGTGGCCAGACGTGACCCCCACCAAGACTCTTTGACCCTTTGGATTTGGGTGGGAAAGAGTGAGGGTGAGGAAAAACATAATTTCAGGTGCAAGAAACACTCACTTCTCACTGTTTTCTTATTTATTCTAACACAACACACACACACACACACACACACTTTAATATATATACTGTATACCGTATATGTACTGTATATATATGTGTATATATACTGTATATGTGTGTATACACAGTATATATAAAAGGTAATAAAGGTATATATATTATATTGCCTTTTAAATTACATTAATTTCATATTAAATGTTTAATAGTCCAACCCGTGTGCATGGTAGCTATATTATTATATGATAGCAACAGTTTTACACACACACACACACACACACACACACACACCTCCCTGCATATGCTAATGAATGTCTGTGTTCTCTAATGCATTGTTGTGTTTTCCCACACTCCCTATTTCATGCATCTTTTGTCACTGGGAGAAAAAGGAGATTGATGAATGGGAGCATGAATGGAGGAAGGAGGGAGGGGGGCATAATGGTTAGCTCACTGGTGACCTCTGCTGGACAAAATGTTAACTATCGGAATTGAATGACTTTTTTTAAAATATAAGTTTTGGATCATCATTGGATAGCAGGAAATATATGAAAATATATAAATGGGTGTATTAATTATATATTAATATATAACCACCAAATAAACACGAAACGCTACGTCACAAATAGAGTCGCTGGCGCCGCGTTCTTCTTCAGATAGAAAACCAGCTGAGACTGAAACAGCGCCACTGTTGGTTACAGCAAGTACTGCCTCCCATTTTGCTTCGAAACACGATGAATCAACGGTCAAGAGATTTATTAATTGATTGATAAGTAATGTACTATGGAATAGTGAGTACAGTATTATAACTCTGTTGAAGTAACATATAGCAACATATCATTGTCACATGTCTTTATTATTTCATTTGTTAGTTTCTACCTGCTTTGGTGAGAGTGTAGTTGTTAGTAAAAGCAAGAGTAATATTAAAATGAATAATAGTACGTTTTTTTCAATGTGTTTTTTGTATTATTTATTATTTATTCATGGAAGTCAAAATATGGGCAAATTTTACTAGCCACAAATTATATTAAAAATATGCATTCGTATTTTGTTTTTCTGTATTTAATTTGATGAATTTGATTTCTGTCACACTGACCTTTGAAGACGTAATCTAAACTGTAACACCGTTTCCGTCCTCTAGATAGAGCTATAATCTTACCATCATGGCTGTAGCGTCACAAGCGCCTCATTTTCTTTTGCTCCATTTTACTTGCTTGTTGTCCTGAGTGTGATACAATCACATTTTCTCATACACTGTTTAAAGTATATCACTTGTAGTTACTCATGAGAATTCTAAGACAGCACACTCATCCGTCATGATTTTGAGAGAGCAGTGCTACTACTAGCGGTACAAACGTGACAAAGAAGACCAAAAAGAGAAGCCGTGTATGTTCAAACAATTAACTTCTCTGCAGCTTTGAGACCATTAACAGTCCCAAGGGTATGCAATGTAAAAACAGGTGATCTATTACCTGTGCAGTTAAAGGTCACTGCAAAGTTTTAGCTCTCCTTAGACAGCAGAATTTTCAATTAGCCTGACCTTTTTACCAGTCAGGATAAAGACTCACACCAAGTTTGCTGAATCTGTCTGTAAGTCTGTAAGAAAAAGAATATCTAATAATGACTAAAGTAGAAGATACATTCTTCTACTTTTGGCCAAAAGAGGACTTTGCCAGGGGGTTGAATGAGGCTGTGTAGCTTTCAGCCACTGACATTGTCACTCACATTGTCTGTGAGGAAAATGCTAAAGCCCTTGTAATGTTCTAATGAGCCAAATGTGATGTAATTGGAAGAAACAAACACATAGCTATTTGCATGAAAACTTTACAAAAGTATGCAATGTGCATGTGAAAGGAAAGGGCCACTGAAACATATGTGTTTAAGTCAGTTGTGATGAAGACCGGTTATATTTCACCAGTAATATTATAAACACATATTACCTCATTGTTTATTTATTTTTCTACACCATGATAAATCATAGATGTAATTTCCTTTTTGGTTATATCATGGAAAAAGTAATATTTTTGCTAGCAAAAATACAAATAACAAATACAAATATAAACTAAATGGTTGTGTCATTTAATATGGCCGTGAAGGGCCCCAAAATTAGGAATTTACAGAGAAATGTAAAAGATAATATTCAAATAATAAAATAAAATATAATTCAAAGCCTGGATGGCAAAATCTAGCAGCAATGTATGCATTGGAAGAAAAAATGAAAAATCAGTGGCCAGGTAATATTTAGTTTTATGGTTACCAATAGTGGTTTCAGACAACAGAATATACAAAAAATGTGTGTATGTTCTTCACAATTACGAGCTAAACTGAATGAGATTTGTCGTTTGGTCCTTTAGAAGTACAGTGGATGTCTTTTTTGTAGGTTTGAGCCTTGGTGGAGGAAATATATTTCTAATTTGGGTCTCGAGCTGAAAGACATTTAAATTAAGGCTGAATCTCAATTCTACCCCCTAGCCCTTCCTCTTCGTCTTATCCCTTCCACAGTTGAGCCATCCTGGTCAAAATTAAAATCCAACGCATTCATTCTTTAGGGCAATGGTTCTCAATTGGTCTGTCTGCGTGACCCAACATCACCCTTCAATGACAAGTGACAACCTAAATTGTGGAAAATTTTGAACGTCGACTTCTCGAAAATCTCATTTATCTAATTAATAACATTATTAAAATTTGAAATGTGAAAAGACTGTTTAATGGTTACATGGCTGCCCAGAGGGCGCTAACTTCGGAAATGATTGCAATCGTTATATCCCGCCCTTTTCCTGCTCCATGCATGTAAGCTGTGCCCCAGGTAACACACACATACAGTATGGAGCCTTTGCTAAGCACTGATGGTGTCATTTTGAGCCAGTTGCAAACAGTTCCTTTCATGAAAAGATATTAGCGTTCAGTTTGAATTTGAGGCAGTGCAAAATAACAGTATGTTTCATGATCAGTTCAGCAATAACACGTTTTTATCTACAGATTCAAAACTTGTTTTTAAAAAAAAAGTTAAAGTAAAAGTGTAAATGTTTCCGGTACATGTTATATCAGAGCATTTACTCATGGATCTGGATGAGAAGTGAAACAAGAACTTAAAAATCAAACGAGTCTAGATTCAAGATTCAAGAGTTTTATTGTCATATGCATAGTAAAACTGGTGGTTCTGCTATGCAATGAAATTCTTGTTCTGTTCATTCTTCCAAAAAAGAAAGAAAGAAAAACACAAGAAAATGAATAACAACAGAAGAAACATTAATACCAATAAATTAAGCAACAACACAACAACAACATAAGAGACATTAATACAAATAAACAAATAAATAAATAAAGTGTTATGAGTGTGTGCGTGTGTTGCGTGTGGCGTGTGTGAGTGCTTCGTTGAGAAGCCTGATGGCCTGTGGGTAAAAGCTGTTTGCCAGCCTTGTGGTCCTGGACTTCAAACTCCTGTAGCGTCTGCCTGACGGTAGGAGTGTGAATAATGAGTGTTGTGGATGTGTGCTGTCCTTGATGAGGTTGTGTGTTCTGCGTAGGATTCTAGTTTTATAAATGTCTTGCAGTGAGGGGAGGGCTGCCCCAACAATGTTCTGTGAGGTCTTGATCACCCGCTGGAGTGCCTTCCTATCACGTGTTGTACAGTTACCGTACCAAACAGTGATGGAGGCGGTAAGGACACTTTCCATAGTGCATCTGTAGAAGCAACTCAGGATTGTGGTGGACATGCCAAATTTCCTCAGTCTTCTCAGGAAGTACAGTCTCCTTTGGGACTTCTTCATAATTTGTTGGGTGTTGTGAAACCAAGTGAGGTCCTCGCTGATGTGTGTGCCAAGGAACTTGAAGGTTTTCACCCTCTCCACCTCAGTCTCATCAATAAACAGGGGTCTATGCGGCTCCTTTTCCCTTGTTCTTGGGTCAATGATCATCTCTTTAGTCTTGTCTGTATTGAGATGGAGATTGTTATCATGACACCAAGCTATGAGGTCCGCCACCTCTCTTCTGTATGATGTTTCAACACCACCAGTGATCAGGCCGATGACTGTAGTGTCGTCCGCAAATTGAATGATGCTGGTGTTGTTCTGGGAGGCCACGCAATCGTAGGTGAAGAGCGTGTAGAGGAGCGGACTCAGCACACACCCCTGTGGGGTCCCAGTGCTCACAATTCTTGAGCTGGATGTGCGATTGTGGACTCTGACTGACTGGGGCCTGCCTGTTAGAAAGTTAAACACCCAGTTACAGAGGGAGGGAGACAGGCCAAGTGTGAAGAGCTTATTTGTGAGTTTGTGGGGGCAGACTGTATTAAAAGCAGAGCTATAGTCTATAAATAGCATTCTGACATATGTGTCTTGGCCCTGTAGGCGAGAAAGGGCTGTGTGGATGGCAGTGTTGACTGCATCATCCGTGGACCGGTTCTGGCGATATGCAAACTGTAGAGGGTCCACAGTGGCCGGGATGCTCTTTTTGATGTGGGTCATGACTATTCTTTCAAAGCACTTCATAACAATAGGAGTGAGTGCTATAGGGCGATAGTCATTCAAGCAGGTCACGTTGCTCTTCTTGAGTACGGGCACTATGGTGGTGGACTTAAAGCATGTCGGTACAGATGCTTGTGCAAGCGACAGGTTAAATATGTCAGCAAGCACATCAGCTAGCTCTGATGAGCAAACACGAAGTGCACGGCCTGAGATGTTGTCTGAGACTGATGATTTTCGTGGATTTGTTTTGTTCAGAACCCTGCGCACATCAGCTGGTGTCACCATGAGCGGTGAGTCCTGTGTGCTCCCCAAGTCTAGTTGCTCTAACTCAAAACTCAGTTGGTAAGTTTAATCATAAGAGGACCATTTCTTCTGTTGACCACCCCTCTGCCTGGGCCAACAGATCGAACAGTACTTTCATACTGTACCTGATATTCTTACGCCTTGGTGTCCTTCCTGGTGGAGCTGGAGGAGCTGGCCGGGGAGGGAGAAGTCTGGACTTCCCTACTGACACTGCTGCTCCTGTGACCTGGACCCGGATAAGCGGAGGAAAATGGATGGATGGATAAATGGAGACAATGATACTGAAACACACAGGATAAGACTAGGGTGACTCTCACCTGCAGCAAAGGAATTCAGCAGCTCACCTAATTCATTCTTTACTGCATTATTCTCTGCTGTGACCGGATTGGGAATGAAAAAGTAATAAAGCAAACTGAAGTGAAATTACAGAATTCCCATTGCAGGATTGTGGAGGAAGATTTTCATGAATGGTATAAAATAAACGTAAGTGGCTGAGTGGTTAGCACACAGTCACACAGGCCACACTGTCAGGAGATCGGGAAGACCTGGGTTCGAATCTCCGTTAGGCATCTCTGTGTGGAGTTTGCATGTTCTCCCCGTGCGAGCGTGGGTTTTCTCCGGGTACTCCGGTTTCCTCCCACATTCCAAAAACATGCATGTTAGGTTAATTGGAGACTCAAAATTGTCCATAGGTATGAATGTCAGTGTGAATGATTGTTTGTCTATATGTGCCCTGCGATTGGCTGGCGACCAGTCCAGCCCGAATTCAGCTGGGATAGGCTCCAACATACCCCCGTGACCCTTAGGATAAGCGGCGTAGAAAATGGATTGATAGATACTTTATATATCTCCAAGAGAAATTCCCATTTCCAGCAGCTCTGCAAAAGAGTCATAAAAATAATCATTAAAAACAATTAAACAAACAAGGCAAGATAGGAGAGATAAGAAAAATGAGAAAACAGAATAAGAATAAATAAATAAATACGGAACAGATACATAATAAGGTAATAAGTCCAGTTCTCTGTGTTTTTAATCGCTCCCCTTTTGTTGCATTGAAAAGCCACATGGCATGGGGGAGGAATGATCTGCTCAGTCTTTCAGTGGAGCAGGACAGTGATAGTAATCTGCCACTGAAACTGCTCTTCTGTTGGGAGATGATGCTGTGCATTGGATGATGCTGGTTGTCCATGATGGACAGGTGCGTGGCAATTACTGACACCTCGTGACCAATGATGTGGAACACTACATTCACAATTGAATGCATTAGCCAGGAAGTTGAAGCTTGGCCGCAAATGGATCTTCCAAATGGACACTGACCCGAAGCATACCACCAAAATAGTGACAAAGTGGGTTAAGGAGAACACAGTCAATGTTTTGGAATGGCCATCACAAAGCCTTGATGTCAATCCCATGGAAAATTTGTGGGGAGATTTGGAAAGGCGTGTGTGAGCAAGCCGGCCTACAAACCTGAGTAAGCTACACCAGTTCTGTCAGGAGGAATGGGCCGGAATGACAGCAAACAACTGTGAGAAGCTTGTGGAAGGATTTCCCAAAACGCTTCACCCAAGTCAAACATTTTAAAGGCAGTGCCATCAAATACTAAGGAAACGTATGTAAACTTTTGACTTTAAAGAAAGTAATAATAAAAAAAACCTCTCTAAAATATTCTCTCTCAAAATTGCAGCGTTTTGCAAATATAAATAAGTTTAGTTCTGCGTTTAGTCTGATTTAATTTCAGATCGGGGAAAAAAAAAGGTTTATGTGTCTTTTTATGTATGTATGTATGTATGTATGTATGTATGTATGTATGTATATATGTATGTAAACTTCGAGTTTAAAATGCATGTTGACAGGATGTAAGGTAATTTAGTCTCCTGTCTTACCACTTTTACTATGATGTATTATTTATTTATTTATTTATCTTATTTCAAGCAATAGTGCAATAGTCTACTGCATGGGTAGACAGTAGTAAATACTAGTAGAAAGTAAACCATCAGAGTAAAAGAGACATTTTAGCTCCAATAAAACAGTTGATCCGAGGGCAGCCTGCACTGATTGTTCTCTATTGGGTTCTGTTGTAACGCTAATGAAGACAATAAATCTGTGTGTGTGTGTGTGTGTGTGTGTGTGTGTGTGTGTGTACATGCATGCACATAAAAGCAGCTAGCCAAGAGCTTTGACGGTGGAGCTTTCTGTTTTCAAGTCGCTATGTTTTTGTTTGTTTTTAGCTTAGCATACAACACATACTGCATGAAAGGAGGACCAAGGAGGCTGAGTGGGACACAGTGCACAGATGCTGCACAGGAGATAATTAGACACACACACATGCTCATCCACACATGACCTGAATTTTAACTGCCAAGGTAAATTACTATGTAATTGAAAATGTAAAATTGTGCGTGTGTAGGTGGTAGCTTTTTTTTTTTTTAAAAGAAGCTGCCCAGCAGCCCCCCCTACTTGACCCATTTTCATTGCTGTGCAATTTTAGGCTGTCTTGTTAAGTCTCTGGTAGATTTTTAAAATGTGATAGACCCCACATGACACCAAAACATCACCATGCATGCTTGTGTGACCTGATGTAGTACCCAAAGTGACATGTGAGAGGCAGCAGGGTACCCACACTGACAAAAAAAAGAAGAAGCTAAACTGGTGTTAGCTTACCTGCTAATTCCATTGCTGTTGCAATGTTTTGCTAGCTCTTCTTCTGGTCGTTTTTCTTTTCATGGATTTCATCAAATTTACTGGGTCTAATCTTTATTTCCCAGACTAGTCTTCCTTTTAGCATGTTAGCAGTTAGCACGTCAATTGATAACCTTTTCACCAATTCACAGATCATAATTTGCTCGCAGTCCACCCATCTTATCTACTACTTTTTTTTCTTTGAGCAAACTCTTCTCCTAGTCATCGCTTAGCGGACACAGTCATAAAAAAAATTGTGCAAGCTAACTCTTCTACTCCTGAACCGCTGTGCACCAAAAGGGTGACAATTTGACACAACGGCAGTACATATAAAAGACCACTAGGTGGCAGTATTTATCTGCAAACACCTTCTTGTTGCCTCTCCGTAAGGTGTCTATCAGGTGAGTAGTTTACTTTAGTTACTTGGTTTACTTTTCAACTCATTTGACTTGGTGTTATTACTTAAATCTGTTGCGACGTTGCTATTTTTTATAGTTCAGAAAGTATTAGCATAGCAGGTTATTTTCAAAAAGCCTATTTTTTAATCAGTTCCATCAAATGTATATGCGCTAATCTTAATTTACTAACATGTTAGCACATTAGCGGTTAGCATGTGGTTTGATAGCCATTTTGTGTCCGATCCCGAGAATAATTTGATCACAATGTGTTCATAAAGTCCACTTGACTATTCACTAGGGTACTCAGGGCGGACTTACAAGCAGGCAAACACAGGCAATTGCCTTGGGCAATTCTTCAATTTAAAGTACATATTAGTGTTTTAGTCTCAATTCACGTGCTTAAAACTACATCAAAATCCCTAATCTAACATGACTGTTTCAACCGCTCCCCCCTACCTTTTCAAGCATTGGGCTAGTCCATGTTACTGCGCATGTGCAGATTGATTCAGGAAGACGGTAGAAAACAAACTTGTTGGCGCATTTTGGAGGAAAATGAAGCGTAGTTTCTCCAGTGCAGCGGCGAACAGGAGAAGGCAAAAGGAAAACAGCTTTTATCAAAACTCCTGAATGTGTTAACCTTTTTTTACAGTCACAACCAACATAGACACACGAGCACAGCAGCAACACTGTGGTCAGTGTCAGCCGCGGTAAATGCAGTATTTTCAGAGATGTGACAGATCATCACAAAGATGTGAGTCTTATAGCGGTAAACTGTATTAAATGTTGCTTAATGTTCTTATCAATTACAGTAAAAGTGTTGAGATAATTCACTTGTTAGGTAATAATCATCCCCTAGGAGGAGTTTAAGGACTTTGTCTACCTCAGGAAATAGGAGAAGTGAATCATGTTCCCACTTTTAGTAGAGGATAAGAATTCATATTTAAAATCGCTTAAAAATAAATACAGAAATATAAATAACAAACAAAATAATAAATACATTTAGAATAAAACACTACAAGGATACGGAGGGCCTCAATGACTGGGTTTGCCTTGGGTCCCCAAATGACTAAATGCGCCTGCGAGTGTAATGTAGCCTGCTAGGTTGTCCAAACCAATTATTATTAAAGTTACCAATAAAAATGTGTTACTTCATATATTGTTTATTGATGCTGTTTCACTCATTGCAGCTATTATTACAGCTAACCGTGTTCCTGCAATTCCACATGGTTTGTTGTGACGCATTTAGGTTCACTTGGATTTTTTGTGTGCAGTGTGAAAAGAAACAAAAGCAAGTTGGAAGAGCCTTAGCAAAGCCCATTTCCAGAGCGTTGAGGCTTTTAGACGTCTGCATCTGTCAATGTAATGTTTTTTTTGCCCTATGCTGGTGTAGCCATTTTGGAACTGTATGGATGAAGCTGATATTTGTGGTCTTGCTAGCCCCAAATGGTCTTCCAGACCTAGTCTTTACACAATATTGTGTTGGGGCAGCATTACTTGTGGTTACAATGAGCTCCTACCGCATCTTCTCCACTTCCTCCATTACCGGCCCGCTGTCTCCCAGAAGAAAACCATTTTAATGTGGTTTGCTTACCAGCTTGTTTGATCTCATCACATTAACAACATCACCAGTAAAAACAAACCACGGCGAAGCAGACTTTTTCCGGCCAATAACGAGCGAGCACAGACGCCTGAAAGCGCCAAGATGGAGAATTTATTATGCTACTAAAACATCATTATGCTCTTTGTTCCCCGCTGTGGGCACTGTGTCTTTTCTGGCACTGCTGTTAAGATGATAGAACAGCTTTTTGTGTCATCATGCTTATCCTGCTCCTCTTAAGTCTTCTCCATTGTGTTTGGACGACTTCTCCCTTGGTGGAGAGTGATTGACATTTCTGAAAGTGCTTCAAGAAAGAGCTTACTTTTTGTACTTTTAACAATGTTTTCTATACATGTACTTGAATTACAACAATGTATAACGCATTAACGCTTTTGTGATACAAACTATAATCTTCTCTCAATTTATTATTAGTTGCTGCTGTGGTATCAAAAATTCCCAATGCTTTTTTTTCATTTGGAGGGTTTCAATGTTTTATTGAGGGTTTTCAAAAGAAGTTAATTTGAAAATTGCTACATTATTCTTACAGTTGAACACCTTGAACAGTTTGGTTCTACAAACTCGAGTTCAAAGCATCATTCTGTGTGATGTCACGCAAGCAAATCATTTCGGACTTCAGCTCAGTGATGAGCTTCGCAATTTCTTGGACGTTTTTGTGATAGCAAGGGTACCAGTGATGGCAAAGAGAGAGCTTGTGATGATGACCGTAGAACATCAAATGGAATGTAAATAAAAGGGCCACGAGGGAAAGGTCAGTGCAACATGAGCAAAACAATGAAATATCAGTTACATACACTAATTCATTTTAACGTAAATAGCAGCCGTCAATGCTGACGATCAGTTTCTTATACCATACAGTACCTTATCTGCTGCAACGGCTGTTCTCACGCCTTCAAAGGGTGAGTAGTTTGATTTTATTTCAGTTTTATTTAGTGTCATTATTTGGATAAGGTCCAGGGGAATTGATATTGCCAACGAGTGGTCTGACTGTGGTCTGACGATTTTTGACTGTTTCCACAACAATGTCATAGGATTTTATACGAATGTGTGTAATGTTATTTGTACAATATTTGCGTTTTTTCCTCAAGTAACAAAGTTCAGCAAATAGCTCTACCTTCACTACTTTGAAATTGTAGCAAATTATCGTGTTTTTGTGGGAGCAAATAACATTTTCATCTGAATATTTTGATGTTTTCCCTGCCATATTAGTAGTAGAAGAGAATTTTTTGAGTATTTTACTATAAGGGATTGCTCAAGTATGTCAGGGAAGAGTTCGGGGTTGTGGGCAGTGTTCGCTCTCGGCGCACAGCAAATTAATGCAGCCGAAGCGACAAGCTAGTGGTTAGCGTTGCTGAACCATGTGGCGCGACACCGGAGCCTGACACCGGAAGCAGTTCAGAGTCGGGTGACTCAGAACCTGACCCTGACTCTTCTGACGAGTGGCTGCCGTCTGGATCGGTCAGCAGCAGGGATTCATCCCCACAACCAGCAGACCCCACCGTCACTCTGCTTGAATGTGCTTCTCTGCAGAAAAAGCTTGTTTTCTCTGTTTTTTGGTCAAAATCAGGTGTTTTTGCTGAAACTACCCAATGTTCTACCGCCAATATCTAAAGACCCAAAAAGGCTAGAAACAAACTTTTCTTTTCTGATGACAGAAAGAACAAGAAGTCTAGAAGTTTCTTTAGATAGTTTCAATGTTTATGTAGTCCTAAAACTCAATCAAACTTGAAAGTTCAGCAAAAATGCCCCAAAACTCTGGCAGCATGGAGCTCTCTGCTCTGAATATGGCTGGCAGTCAATGAGTTAATATTTTTATTATTATTATTGTTACTACTAATAAGTATTACTCAATACCGTATTATCACTGTGGCTGATGATGTCCTATTATTACTACTGTGGACTCCATGGTTGTTATAGACATTTGCTGATGTTGTTGTTGTGTTGCTGTTGCTGCTGCTGCTGTTGTTGTTGTCTCTCTCAGTCTTGTCACTCCCCTCTTGGCGGGATGTACTACGTATGCATGCTCAGACACGTGAAACATTAGAGGGATCATTGGTTGTGTTCTGAACTCCAAAATGCGGACACCTTAGTGTGAGTGAAAGATGAGAGTTTCTTGATGCTCAGAGTTCATGAATAGGGGAGGGGGAATCCACGGAGGGCAGTGAACGCAGCAGCAGGGTCAGGCAGGGACGAAGATGAATCCCACTGCAAAAAGTGCACAAAAAACAGGTGGTCAAAAAGAGTGGCAAAACATCAACAAACAATTTTACTTGAACATTGAAGAGAGCCGGTGTTACCACTAGAGAGTTGTTAACACTCTGGTGGCGTTTCCTCCTCCGGGTGGGCCTTTAAGGGATGCCTTCAAGGATGATGCAGCAATGAATCCACATCTGACCCTTCAAAAGAGTTATACAACAGGGTGCTGCCATAAAGGAATGGAAGGTAGGAAAGGGGAGGAGAGGAAGGACAGATCTGGGGAGATCCTGAAAGTCCCCCCCCCTCAATGGGCGCCTCCAGGCGACCCACCAGGCTTGTCTGGATAGGAGCCATGAAAGTCGTGGACAAGGTCAGAGTCTAAGATGAAAGAGCGGGGTATCTAACAATGCTCTTCAGTGCCGTAACCCTACCAATCCACTAGATACTGGTAGATCCTCCCTCTCTGACAAACATCAAGGATACGTCAGACAGTGAAGGCTGGAAGGTCATCAATGAGTCAGACAGGAGGTTGGGGTCTCGAGGGAGGGGAACGGAGTGCTGCAAGACAGGATGGATTTGGGAAACATGAAATACAGGGTGTATCTTTAGGATGGGGACCCAACACCCAACACTTCGTGGGCATCTGCGGAGTCCATGGTGTTTGACCAGATTGTTGTGTTAGAGAAGGGTTCAGGGTTGTGGGCTGAACTCCAAAATGCAGACACCTTAGTGGGAGTAAAGGATGAGAGTTTAGTGATGCTCAGAGTTCATGAATAGGGGAGGGATAATCCACGGAGGGCAGTGTAGGGAAGGCTGCAGCACGGTCAGGCAGGGAAGAAGATGAATCCCACGTCAAAACGTGCACAAAAACCAGATGGTCAAAAAGAATGGCAAAAACACAAATAAACAATTTTACTTGAACATTGAAGACAGCTGGTGTTACCACTAGAGAGTTTTTAATCTGGTGGCGTTTCCTTCTCCGGATGGGCCTTTAAGGGGTGACATCAAGGATGATGCAGGGATGATTCCACACCAGGTCTGTCAAGTGTTATACAACAGGGTGCTGCCAGAAAGGAATTAAATGGGAGGAGGGGAAGGACGGATCTGGGGGAATCCTGGCGGTGTGTACGCAGAATTTGTAGCATAACAGTTCATCATTTCATTAGTTCATTATTTAATTATTTTGTACAATTTCCTACTATGAACACACGTTTTCGGTGTTCCACTGATCTTCAGGAGACATTTGCAGTTGTGTTTAGAGCTTCATCCTATCTTCCTGCACCTCCCGTAGTGTTCAGAGGGAATCAGCGATGCAATAAGAGTGGGATGATCCCCCGCTGTTCTGTTTGACTGCTTTTCCCGTCAACTCTCACTGCGCTGATGAGGTTCCCCATCAAGAAACACAGCCGGAAATATGTCTGCTTGTAAAATAAGCACACACGCAGATGCAGGGTGTCGCCGGTTGGCTTTAATTGCTACATGTCTTTTTTTGTAATGTCTAAGTGTGAAACAGCAGCTTGTAATTTACATACATTTGCTCCGTTTAGCCCATAAAGCACTACACAGAGCTCATGATGTGAATGACAAGGCATTCACAGTGTGATGCAAACCAAACTTGATTTATGTTTGCACCAAATCTAAAGAAAATATGTTCTCTTGGAAAACAAACATTTCAAAGTGAGAGTAAACCGACACATGGAGCCCAAGAGAAACACTTGCAAGTGCCACAATAATATGTAGCTTCATTTGCAGGGAAGCAATTCCCAGCGGATATTCAATCTAAGTTGATCTAGCTTTGAAATAGACAACACAAATAAGCATTATGTGCATTAAGAACGGGAAAAGCCTATGAATGTTTAACTGATGAACATTCACACACATTTGGAAACGTCTCTGGAAAAGCAAATTACAATGGGACCTCAAAGGTCTGTTCCGTAATGCTGGTCAAACACCAATTGCAAAAACAAAACTTATTATTAACTACATCGGCAAATTCAGCAAAAAGAAGTGTAAAGTGAAATAAACCACTGTCAACTAGTGATAAGAAACATGAATCCTTTTACTGACTTGAGTTTTTGAGTCACTCACTAAAGTGAATCAAGTACTAGTTGGCTGTCACAGCATGCATGGTGAGCCCACGTTAGGTTCACAATTCCCTTGTCAGCATCCTCATGCCGGCATTGTCATGTGAGTCTAATGAGTCTAGGTTCGCAGGTGCCCGGATTCACTACTAATGCACGTCAGGAATTACCTTTTATTTTTTTAAATTGTTACAAATGCAAAAAGAAGTTTACCTCTGAATGTAAGACATGAACAAAACACGGACTCTCGTGTCGCATCTGTGAAATTTGTTCACTTCTGTATTTCAAATGTATTTTTTGCCAATTTTTAAATACATAAGAAAATGATAAGGCACTATAACCATGTGGTACAATAGGAGTCAAGGTTTATAATCACTGTAGATCATTTATATAACAGTCATAATAAATAATAATAAATATATAGCAATAACTGATGGAAAGGTTAATCACTGCCAAAACATAGTTCGATGTCGAGTGAGTACAGACAATGTAATACTTCCAGAAGTCCTAAGAAATGAAGAATTGAAGTACAATGCTGGTTAGACAGCATTGTACACAGTGGTTTAGGACTCTTCTCCATAGTACTTTGTACTGTTTCTTGAAATCGCTCATTTTAGTGCATTGTTTGAGTTCTTTCCTCAATCCATTCCATAATTTGATTCCACATACTGATATGATGGTTTTTAGCTTTGTTCTCTCATATAAGTGTTTTAAGTTAAATTTTTCCCTGAGGTCATATTTCTGCTCTGCAAAGATGCTGATGTTTTGTTCATTTAGCGTATATGAAGCTATAGCGTGGACTGCTTTTAGCATCTTTAATGTACCTCAAAGTGGCCCCCCATATCCTCCAATTTTTTCTCTATGCACCACTTGGTGAAAAAAGTTTGGCCACCCCTGCCTTAGAGGATTCACTGCAGCAATAATAGTAGAAAAAAAAAATCCTGGCTGCACTACATGCCTTTAAATGAGGCTATACCTATTAAGACCTCCAAATTAACTTGAAGTGGGGCAATTACCAGCAGTCGTTTTCTTCGGAGCACACATGATCATCATCATGATGACGATGAGGAGTCCAAAAAACGTGCCTCCAGGACAGTTGGGGAGATGTATTATTCAAAACCGTGCATGTAGAGCACCTAGCAACAACGCTATGACAGATAATGCTTGCTCTACTGCACACTTCTTCTCTACTATGTCAGCAATTAACACACTTTTTTCTCTCGTTTCCCTTAAAGATTTTTAGTTACCACAGTGACATTTTTTCTTCTATACTGTAGAACCATCTTGTTGTAGGTGTTGAAACTTGTGTGACACGCAGAGAGAGACTATGAGAAGGTGATGGCGAGATTAAGCTGCTGATCAGACTGTCATTGTAATTTAACTCGCAGACAGTGGATGAACGTTTAAAGGTTTATGTGGGATTATGGTCATATAAAGACCCCCCCCCGCCCCCCCTTTTTTTTTTAACCAGCCACCCTCCCCCTCCCACCTACACCGCCACGCTCTCTTTGAATGGGGGCGCTGGAGCAATCTGCCTGCCTGTCAACCGTCTTTGTTCAAACTGATCTGGCTTCTCCCCCGGAGCTTATTGAGCACCTAAAGGTGGCCAGCGCGCACCCGTCACCCACGGAGCCTAAGGATGAGGCGCCCTTCGACCACTCACTGAAGTCAAGCTGCAGCAAAGAGCGGTAAAAAAAGAGTGGGTGGGGGGGGGTCCGGCGGTGGTCCTGCAAAGTGCTGTTTCACGGCCGCTTCGTCGTGCTTGTGCCGCACCTGCACTCCGGTGCAAAAGCTTTTTTTTTTGCCACGCACATTCCAGCGGATTGCATCTGTGCTTTGTCGCTTGAGGTGAGTGGGAAAGCGTTCATGGAGCAGTGTGTGTATGTTGTGGTGCAGCCCGCGGTCACTGGAAAGCAAGGGGACAATTTTTAGTGTCATTTGCATGTTGGAAAGGTTAAAAATGGGCCAGGATTTACAAATAGTGTCATACATGCATGTTTGAATATCAATATCCAATACGATGCTGGCTTCACTATGGACAAATCAGTGCTCCTGTTATTTTTAAATTATTTACAGCTCAAAGCTTTTTAATACTGACTCATATTTACAACTAATGTAGGGGCATGCATAAAACATGCACTCAAGTAAGCATGTGCGGGAGTCAGATATCTTCATTTTGAATAAGTTTGTGGATGGGGTGCATTTGTATAGACCAGAACAGGTGTTCATGAAATCTATTGTGTTGTGAAGTCGTCACCTGGACATAGCATCCAAGGATGCTGCATGTGCCTTAAAAATGATTTACTAAACTCCAAATGGGGCATAAAAATTCAACATTTAAATGTTGCACTAATCTAGTAAGAGCAGTTTGGGTCACCTTGACAAATGAGCTGCATTGTGCCACAATATAAAAACCCCTCTAAGCAGACCCCTTCCTCTATTCATCCCTCTACTATGGAGGAGTCTTTAGATACCTTCTTCTTCCTTGGCCTTGTTAGAGCACCCACCACCAGCTGGGTGTCAATGCCATAAAGCAGGACGAGGTTAACAAGATGACCAGCATGTATTGAAGCAGCAGCAGCAGGAGGAGGCGAGGAGGAGAATAGTGAAGACTGGTGCTAAAAGCTGAAAGTTTACAGCATGCATTTTTCATCCTGCATGTGTGTGTGTGTGTGCAGAGATGAGTGCACTACAGGGCAGCATGGTCATAGAGAAGGTAGAAAAGGCTTCTCCAGTTGTTTCTTGAATGATTTGAGGGAGACATAATACAGCAGGTGGAACGTTATTATTCGTAAAGCAAGTTAATCACGTTTCAATAAATGCCTTGTTTTCCTTTCATCGTGTTTGAATAGAGGAAGGAAGCAGGTTACATGTTCCTATTCTACAGTGCATCCGGAAAGTATTCGCAGAGCCTCACTTTTCCCCATTTTGTTCTGTTTCAGCCTGGTTCCAAAATAGAATAAATAGAATAAATGTACAAGTTTTCCCATTGTACACACAACACCCCACAATGAGATCATGAAAGTTTTTTTTTAAAATATTTAGTAAAAATGAAAGACTAAGAAATTACATGTACGGAAGCGTTCACAACCTTTGCTCAACACTTTGTGATGCACTGTTGGCAGCAACCACAGCCGCAAGTCTTTTGAATAAGATGCCCCGAGCTTGGCAAACCCACCGTACAAGCACATTTTAGTGCAGCTCATATTTTTGCCATCATCACTTTGCAACCATGAGAACATGATTTAGACGAGACGCTGATGACGTGTGTGCTGTGAAATGGATTGCATAAGTTTTGTTGATTTGCATCAGAAGTTGATGAGCTCAGTCAGTGTGTTTGGCAAAGTCGTCAAAACATGGCTACTTTGCAGCGGCATCCTTTCAGTGTTGATAAAAGCCGATCAATGCAATGTGAAGACCACCAACGTCACTCCAGGCAGTGTTGTTCTTGCAGGTGACCAAGGAGAGACATCTCCTGGGCTTTAATAGAGTGGATGTTTCTGAGAAAAGCATGGTAATACATGACTGAATGATGCTAACATAATTTCAAAGCAGCTAGTGTATGAAAGCTTATGCTGTACGGTACAGTGCAGCAGAATATTTGTGTGAGTGTGGAGAGCTCAAGAAACCTTGAACTAGAATGTAATTGTTATAGTATGCATGAGCAACAGAGGCACGCTGAAAAGAAAGTTCCATTCCAAGAAATAAAGCAGAGGAGGAAAAAGTCCTAAAGTTCAGAAAATAAACTTGCATTCTTTGGAGAAAAATACTTTTAAAATAAAAAGTGATAAGTTTTAAGTCAAATATTGCAATAAAAAAAAGTTTTTGAGAAAAAAATTGAAGGAAAAAAAGTCAGAATGTTACAAGAATAAAGTCTCAGTGATACAAAAAGATGTAATGAGAATGTAAAAAGTTGATAACATTCGATGAAAATAAACATGTTTTTAAGGAAAAAAACATGTTAGGAGAAAAAGTTGTAAATGTATTTTTCAGAGAAATACATTCATTCATTTTCTGTCCTGCCTAATCCTCATTAGGGCCGTGGGGGTATGCTGTAGCATATCCCAACTGATTTCGGGCTAGAGGCAGGGTACACCCTGGACTGGCCGCCAGTCAATTTCATTCACTTTCATTCATACCTATGGACAACTTAGAGTTGGCAATTAACCTCATATGCATGTTTTTAGAACATGAAGAGAAAGCCTTTTTTATAAAAAAAAAAATCACAATATTTGTACAAAAAAGTCTTAAAGTTCTGAGAATAAACTTAATTTTTGAGAAAACAAAATAGTTTTTCGAGAAAAAGTCATTATGTAACCAGAATAAAGTTGTAATGTTACAAAATATAATGATAATGCTATTAAAATAAAGTTGTAATAATGTGTAATGCAATAGTAACAAATATTGCAAGATTTTTTTAGGAAAAATAATCACACTATTACGAGATTTGTTGTAAGTTGTAATATTACAAGAAAAAAAGAAATGTCAAAATCCTCACACATACCCAGATGCAACAGTCTGAGACCAGCGGCCACTAAGTCTAACTAACTCTTTGGAGACCTGCCATAATCACAGTATCAGGTAAAAATGATTAGATATTTGTTGTGGTTAGGCCTGTCACGATAATCGATAAATCGATTAATCGATTGATAAAAAAAAAAACAGGTCGATAATTATGACGCACTCGATAAATTGACGTGCATGGGTGTGCGTGTTTCATCTGCTCGTCTCTCTGTGCCACACAGGTTGGATGACAAGAGGGTTCACTCTGCATCTGTCTGTGCACATTGGTTTTATAGTGGAATGAACAGAGAGAGTGGGCCCTCATCTCATTCAGCCTCTTTGTGGAGGCGGGGCTACTAGTGAGTGGATACGGAGGGTTTAGCAGTGAGCTTTGTGAGGCAGCATACGCTAACATTAAGAAGGCGCAGAAGTGATGTGTTTTGAGGCGAATGCCATAGCCGTCAGCCACAAAGTGGGAACATTTCAGTTTTAAACAGAATGAACACGATGAGTGCATAAACACCGGCGACCAGAGGTGCCTCGTGCAGCGGAGCCTTCGTCAAGACATTCAACGCTTACTGAGGCGTTTAGTCGGCAAATATAACTAAAACAGTGCAAAATGGCTTGCTCTCACAAATAGTGTCGCTGGCTACATTGCAAGAACATACATACAGGCAACTTCTGTGTCAAGCTAATGTCTCACACAGGTACACCGTACACTATACTTGAGTACCATCTAGTGGTTCAATGTGCAGTACACCTCTCATGACAATGAAAAAATGGTCTAAAAAATGTAATCGATAAAATCGATTATCGACGATAATTTGTAGCACAATTATCGACCGGAAAAACTTGTTATCGTGACAGGGCTAGTTGTGGTTGATGATGGACCAAAACCAGCAAAAGAGGCAAATTCAGTGTGTTTAGTTCTTTCTCAGGTACAAACACTCACGTTCGCACCATGACATTAAACCGCTTATGATGTCTTAAAACATTGACTATTTCATTGTTTGTCAAACATATACTAAGGTGTAACTTTACAGCATACTCAACAGTCTTCATCTGAACATATGCATATGTTTGGGAATCTATTATTTTTGCCATTATTAACATTTAATTAAGGCTTTCTTCTCTCTGTATTAATACTGGTGATGAAGCTATGAACGTTGCACTTTGTAAATGAAGCTATGACCTCCACACTTTATGGTCTCGTGTATGAAGCTATGGCCTCTTTACTTTATGGTCAGTCTGAAGCCAGATAAGGGTAACTTTTGTCCAGGTATTTCAGAACTGGACAGCTCCATTCCTGAAACTGAGTAAAAGGAATTGTAATTCAGTCATGATATCAAGCTCTTTCTTATATAGTGGTCCCCCATATGAGCGAACATGAAGCTGCAAAGGGACCCAAAAGGGGATTGGACCAGCCATGCCATCAATCACCATCAGCATGTAGCCAGGGAGGGCCTAAAGCTGCTGGCCAGGCCATGGGTAACATGGATGAAAGCACAACAGAGCAGCTCGTCCACACAAAGACAACGATGTCTCTCTTTGTCTTTGCCCTGAGGCTTGCCTTCAGTGACAAAACAGTGCAAGAAAATAATTGTTCTTCTTACTAAGAAGTAACCCGTTTTTAAACTGCAAAGTTTTATGCGCACTTTGCAAAGAGGCGTTTTGTGTTCACACAGCATCGCACTGCATGAAACATCTCCTCTCAGCACTTTGTGTTCTTGTCATAGCTGAATGTGAAACGCACCTGAAGGACAACGCTTTGTTTCCTCGCACAGTCAATATTCCACCAACACAGCACATCATTATCACCATAGAGGAGACATCAGCATGTTGCTGTCTTTTTGGCTTCTCTCTCAAAGTGCTTCTCTGAGGATGGAAACACAACGATAATGTGCTCTGTTTGCATTGTAGATGTATCAAGGTGTGTGTGGAGCCACACATTTAATAAATCTGCGATGATGCCATTGACTCACACACCTGATCTCATAATTGGCTTTGTCACCAAGACCTAACCTTTGAACTTTCACCTTTGACCTTTGGGGCCAGCTGGTGTATTGGCCACTCGGACAATATCCTAACAATCCGAATTGAAATTGATTTGACTTTTGGACCTATCACCATACAATATTGCGCTTCCCATACAATAAGCCTGAAACGCACATCTGTGTTACAGCAAAATGTCGCTGTGCAACTAAAAGTATGTACAGCATATTCAAATGCCATGAGTTTTTTATTTCGATGGTATTTTTAAAGTAAAAAAGTAAAAAAGACAATTGGAATAATACAATCAAATTACATACAAATATTATTTATTACATTAATTATATTTTAAAAGTCCATGAAACCACAAAATTCTAAATACATGCATTTTGTTGAACAGCAACAATAGGATTATTATTTGAGGGGCAACAAAGGGTGAAAAAAATTCTGCGGACCTAAATGATTGAAAACAGTCTTAGAGGGCTTTTCCCGTAGAAAATATTGGAAATGCCGTACAAATCAGTTCCCATCATAAAACCCTTTTTAGCTATAAAAGCAATCTTTTAAATAACATTTACTTACTGTCTTGCAAGCGTAAACATACATTAACTGCTGTTAATATTAAATATACATTTAAACGTAATAAAACGCTCCAACAACATTAATAACTAATGACACAGTTGTCTTCACCAATGTGACTGTTGAGTTGCATCTCAGATGTACGTGTAAGTCATGCATCTCATTCTTTAACATTCTCACTTGGCATACAAGTGTAAAAAGAAGTTAATCACTGCAAAACACTGTTTAACATTGACGGGTGACTATGTGTATAGTAAATGCGATTCAGACCAAATCTTGTGTACAGTGTTCCCTCGTTTATCGTGAGAGATAGGTTCCCAAAATAGCCCGCAATAAGTGAAACAATTTGTGGACTTGCTGTTCCGCTGCTTTTTTTTTGGTGCAATTTTAGTGCTTAGTTTTATACATGTTTTAATGCTGTAAAACCCCTCACTATACATTTTATACACTTTTCTCAGACAGGCACTAACATTTTCTCACATTGTCTCTTGTTTTAACACTCTCAAAGTTCAAATTTCGTTTGAATCTGAATGATCAACCTACTAGGTTGGACACAATAACTTATTACATGACTCACACATATTTCACTTCGACGACCATGCATCGTCATCCTGGCATGTGCGAAACAGCGAGTCCACAAAAGGTGAATCGCCATGGAGAAAAGGAACACTGTGCATTCTTTTGTGTCTCCAAAAAATCCAAAGAAAAAGCAAACTGCACAAATTGTTCCTTTCGATGCTTGTTGACCTGAGGTCTCATGAGGAACTCATGCAATACAGCCAGATGATGGTTGGTAATTTATTGTTGGTCATTTTCCCTAAAATTTTTAGTTGTATTATATTCAATTTGTGGTCTTACTGTGTCCTTGCCAGCATCATTGTCTTGATCACCTTTCGAGGCAGATCATAATTTTTCTGGATGGAACTCTAACTTTTATTTCCATTTCACTGTCTTGCAAAAACAGGTTTTACAACGTGCTTCAAGGCAAAACGTAACAAATCAATTGCTGTGATTCCATTGTCGGTTCAAAGTGTGACGCTCCCAGGTGTACATCTGCTACACTGCTCTGTTCCCTCACATTATTTGTGTGCCTTAAATGCAAAATAAATGCATGCAAAGTGATTATTATCACACCAGGATGACTAACTTGCATTCTGTCGAACAGACACATTCTCGGTAAACGTGTTGGACAACATTGTGCATATCTTTGCGTCATTGCATAACACAAAGATTAGGATAATATAGGTTTCCTCCACATGGTTAACTTACCTTGGCCTCTGTCAAGTGCCTAATGAAGCCTATCCTTGTGCCCACATGTGATCAATAACCGTAGTGTGAGAAGACATCAGGCCTTCCAGAAGCTTCTCAGTAACCGAGGACAAGAGCAGAACAAAGTATGTGAGTCATTAGTTGTTTTGCAGCATAATGATTAGTCACCATTGCAAGCACAATAAACACTGCGTGTGTGTGTGTGTGTGTGCGTGTCATAATGTGTACTCTGGACAAATAGGGCACTTTCAAGTGCACTTTCCACTTTTCCATGTGAGATGAATGATACTTATGCAGTATATAAACATTATTTATTTAGGACATGTCTATGCTTTTAACTTCATGGGAACGGTTTGCGAAAGGGCCTCTGTGTTCACCAGTGCACAAAGCAAGGTCCATGTTTAGATGGGTTTAGTGTGGAAAAACTTGAGAGCCCTGACCTCAACCCCATCAAACACCTTTGGGATGAACTCGGTGACCTCTAACGTCTTTCTTCTGAATGAATGGCCGCGGTAATACCCAGGTGCCCCGATACGTTTGTCTTATAGTATATTTTCAAATATTAAAGTCCTGAGATAGACTGCTGTTGCCGTCCTTGGCTTCTGCACAGTGAATATAGCATAAGAGTTTTCAGCCCAGCGTTAAGGAATGGCTTTTCATTGCAATGATATGACAAGGGTGATAAAATGACCTTCCTTTCATTCGGCTTTCCTTCATCTCCCTCTCACTATTATGTTGCTCGTCGCTTTGCCTGTCACTCATCTGGAGCGTTCTGCATTAGTGAAGAATTTGGCGAAACATAATTAGACTAAAAAGGGAATTGTACTTGTCAAGTGGGTGACAGTTTGACTCTTTCCTCTCTTAAAAAGAACATACATGAAAGCATGCAAGTAATGCATATTTCAATGAATATGTGTATGCTGTAATTTTTTTGGACTGCCGTCAGGTGATCAACAGTATGCGGTACTATGAAATACATTTGACATGTAGAAATTATTTCAGGGTTGATGGAGTGAAGTTTAACAGAGATGTCAGCTCAAAGTGTGTCGGTGTGGGCGTGTGCACATGAATACAGAATTCATTGTCCTATCATCTGTGTCATCTACAGTCTGATGCAATGCTTTACAGAGTGGATACGACATTGCATCAAAACGAGTGCCTCGTCGAAACCTCTGACTAAAAGAAAGAAGTGCAACAAAGAAGTGCTCGAAGATCCTGCATGTTAGCTATCTCACCCATCGACAATGCGAAACGTATTTTTAATGCTATATAAAGCATATGCATACAGGCTATCGCCATTTTTAAAAGCTTGTTCTAAATTGAACGTAGTGTAAAGACCCTATGTTGTGTCAGGTCATTTGGTAAAACGCTAGCAAGCCTGTCCAAAGATGAGGTTTGAATTTATTGAGTGCACCCCCCACATTTCAGCAACCATTTTTATTACAGTAGGGACAATACTATCCATCCATCCATCAATCCATCTTTTGCTGCGTATCCGAGGTCGGCTTGCGGGGGCAGCAGCCTAAGCAAGGAAGCCCAGACTTCTCGCTCCCTGGCCACTTGGTCCAGTTCTTCCCAGCGGATCCCGAGGCGTTCCCAGGCTAGTTGTCAGACATAGTCTCTCCAACGTGTCCTGGGTCTTCCCCGAGGTCTCCTACCGGTCCGACGTGCCCTGAACACCTCCCCATTGAAGCGTCCAGGTGGCATCGTGACCAGATGCCATAAGCCATCTCATCTGGCTCTTCTCTATGCGGAGGAGCAGCGGTTCTACTCCGAGCTTCTCCTGGATGACAGCACTTCTCACCTTATCTCTAAGTGAGAACCCAGCTACCCTACGGAGAAAACTCGTTTCGACTGCTTGTACTCGCGATCTTGTCCTTTCGGTCACTCCCCAAAGCTCATGACCATAGGTGAGAATAGATCGAATGTAGATCGACGGGTAAATTGACAGCTTTGCCTTTCAACTCAGCTCCCTCTTCACCACAACGGACCGATGCACAGTCCGCATCACTGCAGACGCTGCACCAATTCACCTGTCGATCTCGAGGTCCATCCTTCCCTCACTCATAAACAAGACCCAGTGGTACTTAAACTCCTCCATTTGGGGCAGGATCTCATCCCCGAGCCAGAGATAGCACTCCACCCTTTTACAGGCGAGAATCATGGACTCAGACTTGGAGGTGCTGATTCTCATCCTGGCCGCTTCACACTCAGCTGCGAACCGATCCAGTGAGAATTGAAGGTCACGGCTCGGTGAAGCCAGCATAACCACATCATCTGCAAAACGCAGAGAACCAATCCCGCATCCACCAAACCGGAACCCATCAACACCCTCGCTGTCCTTAGAAATTCTGTCCATAAAAGTAATGAACGGAATCGGTGACAAAGGGCAACCCTGGCAAAGGACAATACTATAGAAATGAAAATATACTGTTAAATATAAACACCACACGACAGCTCTTGAATTTGTCAAATGTATGACAATAATGAATCTATTCATACACATCTTTCATAACCTCGATACTAATATGATGATGATGACGCAAGTGATTTCATAACCCTATGAAGAAGCTAGTTGTGCAGAGAACAATTGTATTTTTAGTATAGAAAACGGAAGCATGAAAGCTGTTTTTGACTTTGCTATATAGCAAAAATATTATTTCTGTCAGATATTCTATGCTCAGTATTTTTACTTGAATTCAGAAGTCTTTATTATTTATTTATGACTAATGGCAGATTTATTTCATGTTGGTTATTCAGAATATGCTTAAGTTTGTGTTAATTTTCTACATGCTGTTCCTGCTGGTTCTGTACAATGGGAAATATGTTGGTAGATGTAACCTTCCAATTAATAAGATAATGGAAATAAATTCATCTGTTTCATGTTTATTTTAATTGTGGATCATTACAAATATGCTTTGTTTTAGTAGTACACAGTGAGTAAAAAGAAATTATATATAGAAAACATTACGCATAAAAAAAACTGACAAGCTATTGATCACAAAAAAAGACGCACCGAGATGCATCGATAATCGTTTTATCATCGCATCGCAGGCCTGTGAATCGAAATCATATCGGATAGTGACGTGGCCTGAGATTCCCACCCCTAGCATCCACGGAGGTCGGGAGAACCAGAGTGTACAGCTCGAGGAGTCGCCCACCGCGGGAGGAGCTGCACAATGTACTTTTAACTCGCGACATATGCAAGGGTCACACACTCCTCCTCTGCCTTGCGACCTGGCTGTGTGCAATGTTTTCCTTTGTGCACACAGAAGATAATTTGCTTCCCAATTTTCTTCCATCGGTCTTTGTGTGCTGTTTGCCGGTTTGAAAATCCGTGTGGGCCACATGCATGTCTCTTGCGATTTTCCCCATTTTTGCAAGTACCCAGCACATAGGAGCATGTACGTCGGGATGTAAGGCCCGCTTTAGCAATGAATGATGGCTAGAATGAGTGGTAATTTGATGCTATTCCTTATATTTAAGGTTATCAATCTACCCTGACAAGCCCCTCTAAATAGATGAAATGTGGACTTAACTCAAAAAAGCTACTGGAGTTGAGCTGATAAAGCTTCCTCTATCATTTCCTCAACTTTTTCATGTTCACTTATGCCGAAGTACAAAAGACCTTGACTGCTTGAATGGTAGGAGCCTGTAAATTTACTATCCACTGAGAATGACACAACACGCAGCCATTATTGTCAAACACAAGTGCAAGGTAATTGTGTCTTGCCTAAAATCAAGCATAATAGTCTGGAGTTACATGACTACTGCCAGCACTGGGAAGCTGCGGTTCATTGAGAGCAAAATGAATTCCTGGAATTCCTGAATTCATGAAATCTATTGTGTTATTGTGGTCCTCTGTGTCTTTTATTCTTTTTTTTTAGTTTTAAGTGATGTTAGGTTTATGTATTTAATTTAATTTAATTTAATTTAATTTAATTTAATTTAATTTAATTTAATTTAATTTAATTTTTTACCTACGTCTTGTATTTATTGCTTTTAACGTTTTTACTTCTTGTTTCAAATATTTTACTGTTCTAAGTGTCCTTGTTTTTATTTGATCTTTTAGTTTTTACTGTAGTAATTTGTACTTTTACTTATTATTTATGGTTTTACTAGTCTGTGCAGCACTTTGGAAGCAGTGTTTCTAAAATGTGCTATATGAATAAAGTGGTTTGATAGGCTCCAGCATGCCCCTGCAACCCTAATGAAGAGAAACGGCATAGAAAATGGATGGATGGATGGATGGTTTGGATTGGACTGGATTAGTATGTCAAGTGCCTTGCTGAGGAAGATGAAGGTGGAGGCGATGTAGTGGCCAAGTATGTCTCCTTCAGACCTGAACCCAATAGAACACCTGTGGGACATCCTCGTGGGAGATGGACGAGCGCAAGGTGTCTTGCCTCCACCGGCTCCACTACTGATGTCATCATGGAAGAGTGGAAGAGGATTCCAGTAACAACCTGCGCAGCTCTGGTCAAGTCTATGCCCAAAAGGATTAAGGCAGTGCTAGACTGTGTCACACTATTGACACTTTGGATACTGAGGTGTACTCACAATTTAGACAATAATTGTTGTGTGTTTACTCATTTTCTGAGGACAGTAAGTCTATACAGCAATACAAGCTGTACACTGACTACTCTAAAGTATACCCGAGTTTCCTATTTCTATTTCTATAGGATTGTCGCCTGGGAAGATATGATAAAAAAATTGCTGAATTGCGAGGAGTGTAAAACTTTGCTTATAAACACCAAGATCACTCATGTTTTGTTGAGTACTTTCGACTGGAACACTTCAAAGTCCAACCACGGACGTTCCAGTGGGATACGTCTGACTTCCCAGCAGTCTGAAAAAGCACAAACTGAAGGAGATTTGGGTCATCTTGTCTCCTTCAGCACACAGCTGGCTGCTAATCCGTGATCTTTATGAGGATCCTTGTCACTGTGCTCACTGGCTTTTTAAAGTGAGCCAAGAGTGCTATCTATTCATACAACGTGGTCAAAATGTGTCGGATGGACGTGTGCATTGAAGTCCACTGAAGCATTTTAGAGACTTCAGGCTTGTTTTGCCTGAAGACACTATGCGTATGAAAGTAAAGAGGCGTGACTTAGAAGGAGGCGTTCACAACATCTTGTGTCTTGTCCTCAACAAAAAAGTAGTGCTGGTTAGTATGCAGCTGGTGTTATTGGGTGGCAACTGCACCGTATGTTGTAAATCCCTGCTGGTAAAGCTTTGAATGGCTGCTGTCTATGGGCCCACAGTGTTGTGTATTGTGCTGCATCCATTCACATGTCCACGGGCTAAACTGTGAATTCTGTTGGTGTGGATTGGAGTTGCTGGGACCCTGCCAGGCCGAGGCTCTCTGATACAACCCTCTGTATGCTTCCCAATGCTGCATGGGCAAACGGAGTGTCGTGACCCTGTCCAAAGCTTTACAAAGCACCACCCGGGGTCGCCAACACGCAAAGAGTCCAGCAGCTCGACCCCAATCTGTCAGAGCCCATCACAAGGTCCAAACCCACCTTTCATACATTGGACATTTGAAGTGTGTTCCTCAGGGGGTCTCACCCGCACCAGAACCCCCAATTTTCAAGAGTCCAACTTAGTTTTTAATTAGAAAACCCTCAATGAC
Organism: Dunckerocampus dactyliophorus; assembly: GCF_027744805.1. NCBI lineage: Eukaryota > Metazoa > Chordata > Actinopteri > Syngnathiformes > Syngnathidae > Dunckerocampus > Dunckerocampus dactyliophorus. Next base: position 12,871,997 of record NC_072820.1, on the reverse strand, counting down.
TTGTTTGATGATAAACTATCTCAGAGGAATATTTTTTTTTATTTCACATCACACACTTACTAAACATTTAAATGGCCGTAAAGAGAGACTACTCTTGTGTTTATTCATTAAATTGTTGAATCGGTGTTGCGTAACTCTCATTCGGAGCGTCAGGGGTGCTGCTGGAATGAGTTGCAGTTACCTTGGTGAAAGTGAAGAGGCCACAATGCATTATTTGCTTTATGTAACTGAAATGGACATGCCAAACAAGTTTTGCGCTTAATCCAGTTTTCCAGTAAACCTCTGTTGTGAAAACAATGCTGATTCTAAAGCATAGCTATGTTTTCTTCGAACAAACTCCTCGTTATCTCCATCTCAGAGCAGGATCTGCCTCCCCATTGAGCTTCGAGCTTCGGGCCGCCATCCAAATCCTCTGGCAAAGTCACTAGCTTACTTAGAATGTGTGCTTGGATTTCCTATAGAAGTGCGCTGGTATCGTTTCATAACTGAGAAAAACCACAAGAATAACATCAGTTGGCCTTTTTCCACCTTGGTAGAAGAATGAACTAGATGGATGTCGAGCAAGTCGGACATTATTCATTAGGTGGAGTTTCATGTACAGTGGATCCTCGGTTAGCGTACACCCTGGTTAGGGTGTTCAAATATTTATGCCAAAATGTTGCCTTGGTTTGCGTACACACGTACAATATAGTGTGCGTCTTGTCATGTTATTAATACACTACGTGAGTCCAGCTGTATTCTTAATGTATTTTTATCACAAAACATCCTTTTTAGCAGCCTATTAGCTTTCTAATACATGGAAACAGGAACCGGAAGTCAGCTCGTCTGTGATGTCATCAGCAGCTGCCTCTGTAGTTCTTTTCTAACTAACACAGTTACACCACAAGTCTATGCTTTTCTTTTGATCACGGCTGCAAAATCACTCTCAGTGGAGCCAAAGAAAGTTGCAAGTGCCTGCATTTTGATGAAAAAAAAACACGACTGAATTCAAGAAATAACTCATAGCAAATACGAAAGTAGTGTCCGAGTGGATCTCGCTGCCACACTGCCGTCTTTGTCAACAATCACATCTTCAATCAAAGTAAACGTGACCCTTTCATTCATCATTTATATGCATTTACATGCATTTTGAAGCGTTTTCTGCATGTAAAACCATAATTGTAAAGCTCTAAAAACATGTTTTGTGTTAACATTTTTGGCTTTGTATAAAGGATTTACATTTTTTGTATGGGATTTAGCCAGAGTATGTATTGGTTAGAGTTGGACCTTCTGGAACGGATTAATGGCGATATCCAAGGTTCCATTGTACTACAAATGTTCCTAAGGGAAATTCAATGAACAAAACAATCTGCTGTTTGAACGTAATATCCTCACTGGTGTGTTCCTTCACCTCCAGTTTCAAAGGTCACTCCATCTCCAAATTAAAGCACCTCGCATGCACATAAAGGTCTAACTGTGCTAATTGCTCAGGAAGTAAACTGTGGCATGTTAAAGAGGTGTAATTTCTTTTCTTGCTTTGTTCTTATTACATTATCACACATTATCCCTCTGATGAGGTTACATGGGATTGACCTCTTAGTGAGCTGTCTGCAAGAACATTATGAGGAATTTGGTATATTAATGTTCAGTGTTGGGTTCATTTGTATATTCTAGTAATTCTAGTAATATTCTAGTAATATATTATCATTAATCATCACCATCAGAAAATACTTTATTGGCCTTTGAGAAGACAACACTCCTAAACCGTAAAATGATAAATAACGATTATAATCCGCTTATTCTTGTCTCTTCCCTTGCAGGCCTAAGATGGCGCTTCCACGGTGTGCAGCCGGGCAACACATCTTCTTGGCTCTCGTATTGCTGCACTGCTTTGGCTTTGGTAAGTTTTCCTTTCCTTTTCTGTGGCTCTCCAAACACAAATTCTAATCCTTTTCCAACCAGTAAGTGGAATGCTTCAGAATTTTTGGTTACAGTGCACAGTGACTCAGGGGTTCCTGTATATAACACGGTTATATATGTTTTGCGCCACCTGCTGGTTTGCATGTATAAATCTTTAGACGCCGAATATGAGACCTGTGGTTTTAAGACTGTTTTCAATATATATACAGTCAAACCTGTCTATAGCGGCCACTGAAGGGAAACGGCAAAAGTGGCCGCTATAGACAAGTAGCCGCTATAGACAGGTTGGCGGCCATTTTGAATTTGTGCGCGCACATATTAACATGTATTCACAAAAAGACTGGAGCAAAACCAAGAGACATAGGGGAAAACGCTCTGTTGACACACAAACAGGTAGGTAAATCTAGGTAACAGCTCCGGTGAGAAAACTAGTAATATCAATAACAACAATGAACCAGCTGGCCTTTTATCCGTCACAAATGTTAATTAAACGCAGCTGCGCGGCCACCAGGCATGAAGCGGCTGCCTCTTCCTCCCCGGAAAAGGCACAGCCCGCCAAATAAGAGTGCAGGACAGGGGACGCTCGCTCCTGTCCTGCAGAACGTCACAAATTTCCATCTTTGATTTTTTTTAAAACACGATTTTAAAAGCAAGAAATACAAATTTTAGTGTACGAGCCCGAAGATGTATGTACAGGATACGTGTGAAGCAGTCATGAATTGGTGTGTGCGTGAACAATTGAGTGCGGAGCAGGTGCAAAGATCATCGTAAACTAGCAAAACCATCGCTCCTTTCTTATTGAATGCGCTTCTAATCTCTGATTAGTCGGCAATTAAGTGATATTTTAGATGTTTTATTCAGGTGTTTTCAGGTGTTTTGGCTACTTTAGAATCTATTCACGGCATTGCAAAGTGGGAAGATTACCGTTTTGGCCGTCATTGAATCTTTTCAGGGCGGCATTGCAAAGTAAGAAGACGGCTTTTTTATGTCGAACTAGGACTCAGTAATTAAAGTCTACACTCGACGGCTTCATTGCTTAAAAAAACGAAACTTTTTTGTGCATGAAGCTTCTGCTTAAGTCGGCATTTTGGCCGCTACATGCGGTCAGATATTGACCAAGGGATACAAAATGGGTGGCCGCTGGCCGCGTTAGACAGGTGACCGCTATACACAGGGTCTAAAACACGTCAATTTTCTGAATAGTTTATCACAACAAGGTTTACATCCCTAAGCTTTTGTTTTGCAGGACGTTTGTTCACCAGCCACTTTGGGCCGCAGTAACCACAACAACCTTATTGTGACCACCCCCAGGGACATAAATAGAGAAACTCCATACTTCAAATTTTACTACTGAAGACGTCTTTTGGACCAAATAATTAAGAGTCCAGTTGCCTCGATTCTTTACAGATTACCATGACCTGGATGACTGAGAATCTACACAGAGGAAGAATGGCATGCACAGCTAAAATGTACATTTATGAAAGACAGCTTTGTTTAGTGATTATGTGAAGAGTCGAGCACAAGCAAAAACACTTGTTGTCAAACGTAAGAGTAAGTGAGTGTTTAAACTTAAATGACGGTTTATTACTCAAAACGTTGCCTAAAGGATTTATGATGGCAACAGTTTGACCCCGGAACAGATTATTTACATTTTTATTTTTTCCTATGGGACAAATTGAGCAAATTGTAGGCCAACCACAGTCCTGAAATGGAAGGATTTGGTTTGACCTTAGAGTGTCCACTGTACTTCAAAATTCACCATCTTTGTTCGTCCAAGTGAGGGGGAAAGCTATCCAACAGATGATTGGCTAAAGGTTATATTGAGGACACACAGTGATGCGAGCGATAAAACCAACGGTTATAGAGGCAATGTGAAGCCATCTCAGTCGACAGGAAATGGGATTTCCATCCATTGCCATCTTTCTCTTTCTCCTAAAATAGAACTTTAATGGGGCCCACCTTCACAGGAAAATTAACAACTTAATGGGACATTAATGGAATGAGGCCATTGTTTTGTGCCCTTTTTCTGCCCAACAACTCAAGTGATGGACATTTCTATTTAGCACAATGGATGACACATTCAAGGGAACAAGGAAAGAGGAGAGAGGAAGTGCAGCTGGATTAGGATGCACTCAAAGTCGACATTCTGGGGAAACACATCTGTTCCTTCATTATTTTTTATTTCCCATACAGGCAGACAGGTGTGCGCTAATTTCAGTGTTGTAAGTAAGAGCTGACACACTGCGAATGTTTGCCGACATACTCAGTGGGATTGAGTTGGAACATCTCCAGAGCTATTTATGCAATTTAACTCCACCATCTGTTCCATTTACAACTGTGCATAACATTCACAATTATGGAACAAAAAAATCAGTCTCTAGTGGATTAGTATGACAAGTTTGATATGAAGAAAGTTTGCATCCAACTCTGGGAATTTTAAGCATTTGTTGGAATTACAGAGTAGTTAAAGTAGTCTGTTCTCACTAGGGATGCTCTGATCGATCGGCCACCAGTCAAAAACGTGACCTGCCTATGCCGATAAATGCCTTTCAACGGCAATCACAAAAGCCCATCACCACTGGCTTGTACTATTGCAGCATGCAGCCTGTAGCGAGCGTCTCCCACCCAGTTTCCTTCAGACTGCGCAGTCCAAACCCAAAACAATCATGTCTGCAGTGTGGTACTTACCTGTCGTTTGTGAGAGAGATACAGTATACATTTTGCACCCTGCAAAACATGCCATGAAAAATATCTCGCCGGGATAGCGCGTTAAAAAGCTTTAATTTAATACGGCATTTGAAGAACAAACTTGACGGAATATGTTGAGTTTCGAGGCTCACAATGTAATCGTCAGTCAAACTGCAACTAATATAGCCAACGTTGGACAACATTCACCCGTAAGTCGGAAGCAAATAATGCAAAAAATAATTGAATTCATCGGACTAGACGCCAGGTTTGCAGAGTGCTCTCTCACTTGGAGCTCCGCTACACGATACCTGGAAGTCCTGCTATAACGCCATCAAACTATGCACTCTCAAATCCAAACTCTCCTTAAGGAAGCCGTCTCATCATCTGTTTCACGAGTGATACCTGTATACAGTCATGGAAAAGATGATTAGACCACCCTTGTTTCTTCACTTTATTGATCCATTTTAATGCCTGGTACAACTAAAGGTACCTTTGTTTAGACAAATATAATGATGATAACAAATATAGCTCATAAGAGTTTCATTTAAGAACTGATATCTAGCAACTTCCATGGTTTTCTTGATAATAACCAAAATCACTTAAGTTCTAACAAAAATAGCTGTAGCATTGTACTGCCAAAAAACTCTAACTCTCACTCTCTAACTTTGTTTTTGTTGCTCATATTCACGTTTATTTTTTAATAATTACCTATTTTTTGGGCCCACTGGCAGTCAGGAGACCTTGGCCAATAGCACTCATCATAAATACATTTTAAAAAATTACACTTAATCTACGTGAATGGTATCCGCCGATTTCACTCACGGATGATTCGAATCGGTTGCATAAAAAAAAACCCTGATCGGAGCATTCCTAGTTCTCACTGTATTGAAGACTTGATTTGAGGTTACACAGCACCAGCAATACTCAATGTAGGTTTGGCAGTAAATGTTCCAATGACCACCCTCTTCAGGGTATGCGGTCCAGAAAAGCAACTGACATAATTTTACACCTTCTCAGTTGTTTAAAATGGGCACAGTAGATACGAAGTTATGCATAAAGTGACAGGCAACCGAGGGAACCCTTATGCCTCTATTGTGGGAATGTCAGAAAATAAAAGAATTGTGGATCTACAATAACAAGAGAGGCAGTTTCATTCTTAAATACAGACATCCCAAAGACACCGCAAACCTGTATTCTTGGAGAGCTGCATCAATTTAGCAACGTTTCATCAAAGAATAAAAATGCATTTTTGTCAATATGCATTATAACAAAAACAATAATATTGAAAAAATTGATAGATGCTGATAATCCAACTCGCAATGACTGGTATGCACATGCTATGGAAAGAACTGCATTTAGATAAGATAATAGTGAGTCTGATTATTTACAAATATGGGATTTATTCGATTAAATAGACTTAAAATGCAAGTTTTCTTTCCATTATGTAAGTGGATTTGTATGATTTTAAGATACAAATTAATGAATGACGCCTACCGTGGGGTGCTCTGGAGAGCTTACTGAGCTTGTGAGATGCAATACTAATGTATTGTGACTATTATTATTATTAGTGGTAGTGGATTTCCGTCTCTTCAGGTGGGGTGGAGTTGGGATTGTTGTTTGTTTCTTTTTCTTATTTTTGTTAATTAAAGAAATTTGCAAAAAAAGACAAGCATATAACCTCATTAGTGCCTGGTCAAAAAACATTAATATTAACAGCTGTGGCTGTAGGCAAACTCTTGATGTAAATGGCAGTTGCTGCATTTGAAGTATAAGTGGTCAGCATCCACAAACTTTATTTACGTCTGCATGCACTTTAAAATGTTTGTTGCGCTACTCAAATGTTAGTGCATATTACACTTGCTGTACTGTTGTACAATGAACTCAACAGCGGCATTCATGCTGGATGAGCAGTGTGGTCTTTACCGATATTAAAACATTGGTGCTTTTGTTGCTTTGTTGCGTAATATCCTCTTCTTAGTCCTCTTGCACTTCAACGTGCACAGAGCCAACCATTTTGTGCAATATACTTGTTAATAAATGACCATATGGTCAAAGAGAGCTACGTTTTCCTTTCCACTTTCTCACACACTGCAAATTATTATTAACATTAAAAAATTAAGTTGTTCCATATATTATTTTTTTCTCTCTCCAGTTATTGTTTGCTTCCACTTAACTCCCCACCCGCCGTTATTTTGGTAAATAAATGCTCGGCATTTAAAAGAGTTATAAAATCATTATCTGTAGTCATTAAAGAATCGAGGCATGTGTTGATTTTTGGGAGACTGTCTCAGAGCCAATCTCCCAGCAAAGGATGGAGGCGGCCATGTTTTGTGTCTGGTTCTAAATGTCTGCCATCCACTGAGCCAGCTTGGTTAAAAATCCTCCCCTCACCAGCTTTTCGGGAGCTGACGACAAGGAGAGATGTCTGCTAATGACAGCAAGTGTCCTCACAAGTCACTTCCAGTGCTCTTCCCCTCACTTTTAGCCTTATTTTTGCAATCCCATCTGCCAGTTCCATGCCTGTGAGTACACTTGTCATCCAAAGCCCCCCCTCCATTTCCATCATTCAATTTACACCGACTCTCTTTGTCTGGATTTTTTTGCCCCAGCTTTGTCCGCCAGGCTCCCGATCTCATTCCGGCTCACGCTCTCGGGGCTGCCTGGTTTTTGTGTGATTACATCTGATTTGAGGGGGCAAGCTTCAGGGGGGTTCTGCTGAGCTCACACAGATGATCTCAGGGGGGCTAAGTGTGTGAAAGATGTCCAATCTAAATGCAGATGGAAATATCCTCCGGGGATTCAATCCCACTATTTGTATTATTCCAAGAAAGACCCTTTGTTTACGTGTGTATTTATATACAAATTATTTTGCATTCACTCACATGGTTTTGCATTTTTGTTGTTGTTATCTTCCAGCACATATGTGTTGCAGGTATGAAACAAGCAAATGGGCTCCATGTTACAGCTAGATGCACAGAGATTGTTTGGTTAGATCTTTAAAGGTGGTCCTGTTGTCATGGTAACGTGCGGAACGACAGCGCACACTGCTTTGTGCCATTCAGTGATCTTTAGAAAGGATCCTAATTTGGCGTGAACTTTATTCTAATTAATTATGTTGACATTTATAGATTGGAGAAAAATGATAAATAAAAGGAGCATGCAAAATGATAGACATCTCTTGTGTGTAGGTGTGTGTGCACATTCATTCCTTTGCTGGAGTCATAAAAGAAAATGTGTGGAAGCTTGTAATGAATCCCTGATGCGAGATTAGCAGACAAATTGGCGTAAAGCTAGTGCCGCCCCTCATGTACATTTCTCATCTCCTACTTAGTGCAGAAAGCACTAATCGATGAGACGACTGATTAATGCTTTAATCAAAAAGTATTGATCTGCTAAGCCACAAATAGATATAGATCCTCATTTGTTCCGCCCCTCCATTGTAAGCCCACTTCCTCATGATCATTTTTGACAACATCGCACTCTTCTCTGCAGGTGCATCTTCCACCATAGTTAACATGCGTAGGATCACCCATCCTACTGTACAGCAGCCACTAGCAGGTGAAGCCGTCCTCCCCTGTGTCTTCACCCTGCAAGCCAGCTCATCCAGTCAGCCTGTCCGCCTCCTGTGGACTCTCATCAGGCTTCCAGCAGGCGGACAGAGCGCCGCTCTGGAGCATATTGTGCTGACTGCTGAAGGTAATACCGAGACAGAACAGACATGCACATCCAGCAAGTATTGGGATGGAATGGTCTGTACACAACGAAGCATGTTTTGGAGCATGTCTGTGAGAATGTTTGTCCATGAATCACCCAAAAAATACAGTCAAGCCCAAAATTATTCATATTTATGCGCATTTTTTTAACTGTTGGATGGGTCTTCTGGCTGGAAATGACATAAGAAAGTGTGCAAAGACTGCAATAAGTTGTTTGAGATGTTAACTTAAACATATTTTGAATTTATTACCTATAAATAATTGTTAACGATGGAGACGATGGATCCTAAAGTTAATAAAGTTACATTTAACAAAAAGTGCCGTGTCCTTTCTCAGTACATGTACAGTATATGTAATGTTTCTATAATGTATGCTTGATTTGAATGTTACAGATTCTGCGAGAAATGACCAGAACTCTAAAAAATGATTCTCTACACTCAGTTGACACTTCATGTCATTTCCAGACAGGATTTACACTTTCAACAAATAAAAAAATGTGACAAAATGAGAGCCTGCTAGCTCACAAAGGTGTTTGATAAGGTTGAGGTCAGGACTTTCAAGTTCTGCCACACCAGTCATAGCTTGAGACACTGGGTCAAACTGCTTCCACAAAATGGTCACAAGGTGTGTCTCAATGCTTTACTCCAGGGGTCACCGACCCGTCGATCGTGAGCTACTGGTCGATAAATGGGACTTTTCCGGTCGATCGCGAGAAGGTTGGAAAAAAAAAAGTATTATTACATTTGTGCCCTCCTCTCCCTGAGAGTGACCAACAGAGACTCATTTTGAACGCTGAACACGCCCGTACGCCTCGCCGCCCCCCAGGCAACAAGCCGCACTCTCCAGCCAAAAGCCAAGTCCCCAAAACCCGGCCAGAGATACTAGTACACCGGCTCCTCTCGCCGCACCGCGCTGAGTGAGACATGTGCAGAAGGGTCGAGCGAGAGGGAGAGAGGGAGTGACAGAGCGCAGCGATGTGCTTGAGCACACAACAGTAGTTGTTGCACGTTAATATGACTCAAAATCTGCCTTTGCTACCTCAAAATTAAGGCACAAGTATAACGCCATAGACGTGCACCTCCAAAAAAATCTTCGAGCTGCAGGTCGTTAGGGCTGACTATTGTATCGCATTGAGCAGTCTCTCTCTCCAAACCACCGCTCTCCCACGATATAAAATTTTATATATAATTGAAATATATTGTATTTACTTTTTCTAGGCATGCGTGTGTATATATATGTATATATATATATATATTTGGGGGTGGGGTAGATCTTGCGCAGGTTCACGGCCCAGACCAGGGATCTTGGGCTCAAAAAGGTTGGTGATCACTGCTTTAGTCCATATAGGGCTCAGTCGTCTGCCCTATGGTGAGTTTGACCCCCTGTCACAAGAAAATAATCAAGCAAATAATACTTTTAGGAACTTTTAATTAGTCCTTCTCTAAAATGTTCTCTGCTCATGCCAAAGGTGATGTAATCAAGGTGAATAAGGCTTTCAGTGGCCGTGTCAGACTGCCAGGATACACTGCCAATCCCCTCAATGCTACCATGGAGATCACCAGTCTCCGTACCAACGACTCAGGCACTTACCACTGTAAGGTTGTCATGGGCGACGACTACGAGAGACACGCCGTGCCCCTGGTGGTCTATGGTAAGCACAGTGGCAACCAACAACACTAATGGTATCAGGGTTTAGTACATCAGTAAAGTGGAACACAACTGCAGTGACAAAGGATTTTCTTTCTTGTTGATGACATTTATGCCAGTTTGAGTCTTTGCTCTCCTGTGTTTTAGAGAAAAAATCTTTATACATTAATAGTATTAATTTAGCAAATTTGTCGCATTACAATGACTGACTTGATTAATAGACTATGAGACTTCTTATGTTGACTTTTTCTGATCTAATTTTCCACCTGAGTAATTGTGTAATTATTTTTTAATGAAGGGCATTTGGGCTGAATATCAATTGTATTGTTTCTGTTTGTTCATCTATGAAATTCCAGCACAACCCCCAGTGTAAAGTTAGACAAGAACATCTTTACTGGTTTTCTGTGAACAATGACATAAAAATAATGCATTTGTATGTGTCTGTAGGTGTGGTGTTTCACTACCAGGCACACAGCGCCCGTTACGCCCTCTCCTTCGCAGATGCCAAGCGAGCCTGCCAGGAGAACTCTGCCCAGGTGGCAACATCGGCCCAGATGTGGGCCGCATTCTACGACGGTTTTGCCAGCTGTGCAGCCGGCTGGTTGGACGATCAGACTGTCCGGTGAGGAGAGAAATAATGACTTCCCTGTTTGCCACTTAGCTAATGTGCTCATTAGTTAGACACTCTTACTGGAAAAATAGAATGAATTATTTGTATCTCTCTTTTGGTTTGTAAAGTTTCCAAAATACTGAAAGGAAAATTGAGAGAAAAATCCACTACCTTAATCCCTCAAATAGTGGCCTTCACCGTTAATTGCAGGGTGCGTTGTCTGCTGGAAACAAATAAACGTCTCCTTTTTACGCCTCCTGTAATTACCTCAGTTCATAACCACGATTTTCCACATATTAAAAACTTAACTGCTCATCCCATTTGAACTGCGTTGCTCACTCTGTTGCTAACCAAAACAGCAGCACCTACTGAGTGCATCCGGTCGTCTTACAAATAAACTCGAGGATTAATACCAGCAGCAACTTGCATGTTGTATTAAAGATGAGCTGATGCTATGTGGAGATTTGTGTTTGAGTCACCTATTTGCTCGCTTCACAGTTTCTTGTACCTCCATTTTTATGTTCTGCCCAGTCTGGCACTGTCCAAAGTGCCTAGGTTCTTGCAATTTCTCTGCAATACAGTAATCACTCATTTATCGCGGTTAATTGGCTCTAGACCCGAATGAATTTCCATGAAGTAGGATTCCTTTTTTTTAATCTAATTTGTCCGTAGTTAGAGCATAGAAAACCTGTTTACGACCTTTTAAATATGGTCTTTTACATTATTAAGGCCCTCTAGACATGGACTAACTCCCCTATAGTCACCTTTGGTCACCTCCAGGTATGCTGGAGCCTATCCCAGCTTACTTCGGGTGACAGGCGGGGTTATTAATATATATTTCTGTAATATATTATATTTTTAAATATATTTTTGAAAAACTGTGATAGAGTGAAGCCGTGAAATTCGAACTGTGAAGTGATGAGGGACGACAGTCGTTTTCATAATATTTTAATTGGTGTATATTATAACATACAGAATCTAATTTAAAATATGGATTTCTGAAAAAGTATTTCTAATATAAATTGATATTATTATATATATAGAGAGAGATATAAAATACAATATATAAATATAATACGTATATTTAAATAAAATCCAGGGTTTGCCATAAGAACATGGGTTTCTTGGTCAGTTATGATTGTAAACTACAAATTCTGCTTAACAACAACATAAGAGGCATACGTTATTACTGATCACTGATCTTTTGACCGAATTTTTTTGTTCCAATCTTCAATGTACAACAAAGACACACAGAAGACAAAATAAGAATGATAAAATGAGAAAAAATACATAATAAGAGTGTTAGTAGTTAATTGGAATGCTGTTTGTTTGTTCATATGAAAATGCTACTAAACTATGCAGCCACACTGGTGTAAAGAAGATATAGTAATTACCATTGAGTATGGTTTCATTGTCGTTGCAGCTATTCTGTCCAGTCTACTGAGCTTGACTGTTCTGGACATCAGGAGTACTCTGCTGGAGTGAGGAATTATGGGAAGAGGGATCCGAAAGAGTTGTTTGATGTGTACTGTTTCGCAAAAGAACTGGATGGTAAATAAACTACACACACATCAAAACTAGACAGCATTAACCTCAGCCCACAACAATACATTTATGCATAAATATCAGTCAACACACTGCAGTGAATGTTTATTTTTAGCTGATGTACACCTTCCTGCTACAGCGATGCTTGCTGCTGAACCTGCAGCTTAAAATAGTATATGCCTCATGAGTGACAATTCTAAAAAAAATATAGGAAACTTGTCTCGTCCCTCCCTGTGTCAAACCTTTCAAATGCAGGCTTTAAAAAAACTCTTACCTCCTGCCTGTGCATTTGACAACTGAATTTCCACTTCCTGCCTCCAGGTGAGGTATTTCACGCATCGGTCCCTGGCAGGTTGTCGCTGTCTTCAGCCTCAGACCGCTGTGTGTCCCTGGGTGGTCAGCTGGCCACAGTGGGACAGCTTTATCTGGCCTGGAGGGCCGGCCTGGATAGCTGTGCCCCCGGTTGGCTTTCTGACAGCAGTGTACGCTACCCGGTCAGCCGCTCTCGTCCGGACTGTGGAGAGAGCAAAGCTGGAGTCCGCACCGTGACGCCAAACGTCACAAGTGACAACGCCACAGCGCTGTATGATGCATACTGCTATAGAGGTACAATATTGGGAAATAAGCACTGCACACTCATAACATACAACATTGATTCCCAACCAGGGGTACGCGTACCCCTAGCAAATTGCAGGGGGTAGATGGAAACATTTAATTTTCAAGATGATAAGTAAATATTCTCAGTCATTTCATATTAAGCCAGACAATTAAATGGAATGTGTGCACTACGACTACCGTAGTTTCCCCAGGGAGACAACAACTCTGTTATTGTATTAGTGAGGGGGTACCCATGGTATGACAAAAAGGCTCTGTGATGCTTTTTGCCTTTACTCTGTTTTGATACACTAGTTGTGCACCAGAAAGGCATTCAATAGAATGTAGATTACCATCTTGTCATTTGCATATCAACACAAAGAGTTACTGGCAATGAATGTTTCTTTAATTGTAATTCTTACATGCATACGTTTGTAATCGTTGGGAAAACTGATATGAAGGCACTCTGCCAAGTCTCAAGGGGGGTTATAAAATAAGCAAACACTATTGACAAAAATGTGCTCCACTTGAGTACATATTGGTCCGTACCACATTTCGGGGCAGGGGCCAAACGACTATACAGCCAAAAAACATGTCAGCATTTGAATAATGAATCATTCTTCCTTGCTATTAGGAGCTTCTAAAAGTTACGTGAAGTTGCGGTTATGTGCTCAATATTGTGTGCATCAGACCGTCCCATTTGCATTCTGGTTCAGGGGAGTAGTCGGTTCCTCGAGAGACATTTTTACCCCGAAACTTTAAATGGTTGTTGCTATGCAGATGTTCTATCCATCAACACATTTTCATGGAAATCTTTGATACAGTTTTTGCGTAATTTTGCTAACTCATAAACACACCAGCTAACAGTGGTGAAAACAATACCATACGATGTGCAGCATGTGACGACAAAAGCCAATAAATAGTGAAATTGTGAAAATAATACATGTAATGATGAACTCAAATTTTTTTCACAGTACAGAAGTACATTTAGTAGCTCCTACAGAAGTACAGTACATTCTTGTTGCAATAAACCAAGGTCCAAGAAGCTTTCTCTCCAAATAGAGGCAGTAGAAGACCTGCATTCTGTCTGTAGCAACACTGACAGCACATGCCAAGGCCATTCTTGTCGCTATGGCAACAGTGAATCCTGAGCTCCATCTTTTACACTGTCATGTAGCTGTGAAAACACTGGATTGACACAACCAGTGGAAGGAAGAGAGGGAGGATTTACTATAGTATCTTTAAAAACAGTACATCTTCTATAGCAGCTGTCATTTTTGTAGGGAAAGTGAAGAACACGGATACCATCTCACAGATCTACACCTCCCTGTGGAAGCCCTGGAGCTACCTCACAGGCCCAAGTACTGAGTCCACAGGGACAAATCCAGATCCAGCGAGTACACCGCCAACTATTACTCCCAAAGGTTTTATATACTATGTCTTGTATGATTAATCTATTAATCAAATACAGATGTAATCGATTTATTTTGGAAATCAATGTAGGATCCACAGATGACCACTTAACGTCTAACTGGACTGGATTGGTGGACCTTGAAGAGGAGGATTCCCTTCATGGTGTTAATGCTTGTAAGGAGAAGTTCATGACGTCTTGCTTGCGCTAATGTCCACACCAATAAGATAAATAACTACTATGTTCCCAGCAGCGTCCGACCCCTGGTCCTCAGAGTCATCGGAATCTTACGTGACTCTTCAGGTGATTCCAGGTCAAAGCGTCGACTGGGGGGAACCATTTGAGCCCGACTCGCCTGAGTTTCTCCGACCCCCTGTGGTTCCAACACCTGCTGAGAAGAAGGTTTGGTCATTTAAAAAAAATGGTATTCTTGATAATCGAGGCACCTCAATATATCAGTTATAATGTGTTAAGTTTTAATTCTTGAAAACTAGGCGTATCAAGGCTGTACGCTGAGGCTTTTCACTGGCAGTGCAGGTGATCCTAAATGAACAAATTTAGGAGCACAGAAGAAATTAAGGAACAATGTGAAATTTCTTAAATAACACAATTTTATTATTAAAACTCAAACAACATAACGTAACACACATGCGCACTCACACATGTAAACAAAGTGCCATGTTAAGGCCGACATCTCCCTGGGACTGCGGCCCACAAATATGAATGTATCATACATGACTGACGTCATATCACATGCCATTACATTGCCAATGGCCTCTTATCACATTGCACAAGAAGAACGGCGTTGATATCAACCCACCGACTACAACAATGTCAGGTAATATTCTCAAATAATAAGAATACTTTGCATTTATAAATATAGTGAATTTCTAAACCAAAGCAACCTAATGTCATTCTGGCACGAGTATAAGTAGGCGATGTTCATTTTGATCTTGGGCAGCCTCCTCATCTCCACTTCGGAAATCATCACCTGCCTATCCATGGTAGCGGTCACCGTCGAGGCTGGTTTCTTTTGTCGCGTCATGTAACTAGTTGCATGACAGACAGCTGTCTCTGCAGGTGATGTGCCGCTTGGAGTTTTGCTAGGCTGTGTTCTCAAACTCTAGCCAAGAGAAGAGTTTGATACAATCTGATTTAAACTTTGAAACTTTGGTAGCACTGTCAGTAACACTAGTGCTAACGCTAGCTGTAGCCATCTCCTTTGGCCCGACACTGTCAGTCGTCCCAGATTTCTCTCACCAATTTCCTCTCCCTCCTTGGTTCCTTACGAGTCCATTTTCATTTTTCACCGGACACAAGGTCAGTCATCTTTCCCACAGCGCTCCAGTATCCAACTGATAACAGTTAGCTACATCAGTGAGTGCAGCTCAGGGTTTCCCCTAGGATTTTTTGAAGCTGTGGTGGTGGGCTGGCGGACTGCCGCCGCTGTGTCGTGCCGCTGCTGCGTCTGCAATTTTTTTTAATGACAAAAATCACTTTTTTTATGACTTATTTATTTATTAACATATTTATTAAATTTTATTCAACAACTAGCAGAACATGAACCAAGAACATTGCAAAACTGTTCATTTAATGGCAAAGTTGCTGAAAGCACTGCCAACATTGGAATTGCACTTTATTTACAAAGCATATCTCCACTCAGTGTGCTCATTTGTCATTAAACAGAGGTGTCACGTTTGAATAGAACACTTATAAAAACACGAAGAGGTGAAGCAAATATTCTTTGGTGAACTACTCAACATCAGCTGGTGAGCTACTGCTAGCCTACGAGCTACCTGTTGGAGACCCCTGTGATAGCGTCACTGTCTAAAGCTGTTTCTGTTGAAGAACTTCGTCACACAACCAGTGTTTTGAAGACAAGCCATAAGTATTATAATGATAACAAGAGAGCAAGATTTTTAAGTGACACTTGAAAAAAGTAAGTTGTGATGATGATCGGATTTTCTCGTAAAACCCTCATTTTTAAGGTGTGGCAGCTTTTATTTTGTAGTTGCGCACCGCTACGATCAATTACATGTAACGGAAACCCTGCAACTTGTGCGGCGGAGATGTCATTGCGCGTCAACGCCAGAGTTTTGGTGTTTTGGAGGTTGCCGATGTGAAAATAGATAAAGTTGTAGGACACTTGTGGTTTTATATACAGACGCGCAACATTTTTGAAAATTTTGATTTACGTTTTCTGGACTTATTTCAGGAGCAAAATGTGAATGAAAGGGTTGAAAAACGTACTCGCACGTGGGCTCCCTTTTTATTTTTTCTACTCGCACAATCTATTTCAATCTATTTCTAGGAGCATATGCGAGTGAAATGTTCGCACTGTACAGCCCTTGATATTTATGCAGGTGCATCTTGGAAGTCTGCAAAAATAGTTGCAGTTTCCACTATGGGTGTCTTAGAACAGTCAATTTGACGATTCGATTCGGAAGAATCTGAGTCGACTATCAGTCTTGCTTTCAAAGCATATAAAAAGTCATGATCAAGATTGTACCATTGTGACTACATGGGGGGTGCCCACAGCTGCTGCTGACCATACATTTTTACAAAGAATGCCTTTGTTTTTGTTATGCATCACCTATTTTGGTACAAAATCAGCCTAATTTTTTGTTCATAAAGAATTGAAAATGACATGTGTTTAACAGAAGGCCTCTACTTACAACGCATTTATAAAATCACCTGCTTCAGTGAAACAATTCAAAGGAGCTGATGTGAGCGATAGTTTTGTGTGACCGTCAACATCGACAGACTTATTGGCTCATAATGGCTACTGAAAAAAATCATCCAAAACGTGGAAGTATTTAGAAAATGTCAAAGATTCCTCCAGAAAGTGATGTGCAACTTGTGTCAGCAGTTTTATACACATCAGGCACTTCAACCAACTTCATTTTATACTCCGACAGTGAATTTTAATACAATAAATTAGGCCGCTAACAGAGTTTTGGCAAGTTTTTGTTTTTCAAGCCACGTTGTTCCTATTTTATGTGCGATTTTCTGAAGTGTGCCGACAGCGACAGTGTTTCGGTTTTGTTCATCCTGCTTTCAGTGTCACTGAATTACTGTAGGTACTGTTGTTGCTCACCTACCATCTTATTTATGACTTGAGTGTTTTAGCCTTTTTCTTTGAGGTGGAAAAAGTCGCAAATATGATCTGTTTATTTGTCGGGCTTGTCATTATCTCGGCTCTTAAAAAAAAAGACTGTAAGTTGACGGATGGAATAAAAGTTTTATTTATTTATTTATTTATGCACAATGGTAAAAAAAAAATTACATATAATGATTCAAGGCAAATCATTGTGCAGGAGAGGAAAAGAAGCCTAATTGGCTTGTATGACATCCTCCCCTCCAATACAAAATCACTAGATGGCTCAGGCAATAAAAGAAGAAAAGAAAAGCAAGAAAATAATAAGACAACTGCTAGGACAAAATCAATAAATTAAAAAATAAATTCCAATTATATTATACATGTGTACAGACACTTCACCAAACCAAATCTAAACATTTTATAGGAGGATAAAAGCTTCAGAGACCTGTCTAAAGAGTTCCAAAGTTGGGGACCACGGAATATGATTTCAAAAATTGATGTACGACAAAGAGGTAAATGAAAGTTCTTCTGACCTCAATAAGAGTGAAACCCTGTTAATATGGAGGAGTCACCAGCTCCTCTTTTGGTTGTAGCCAAGTCATGCATTCTATTTTGCCTCCATACTTGTCAAGACACAGTTCATCAATAATTCTTAATCATTCTAGGTGTTCTCAGGGATTGTCAAGTCCTTTTGGAAGCCTTGGAACTACCTGGTAGGAACTGGTGATGGTGAGGAGGCAGGAAGTGTAACCCCAAAATGGCTAGCAAGTGAAGACATGGCAAAAAAGAAGGATGAAGAGAATTTGTCCAGTACGACATCATCGGGTAGGTAGTTTGATGCATTTTTTACTCTTGTGTAACTTTTAATATTCACAGCACATTAACTGGAATGATTATTCGAAATAAAAACATTAAATAATCTAAGCGTGTGTTAATAATTCTGAAAACTGGGGATGTTTTTACAAATTTGCCTTCAATTATGCAAATAACATGCAGGCATAATTGTTCTTATCAATTTGAGGTTTTCTGCTTTAAAGCATCACAATAGCTGCAGGTGTTGCTATATTTTCTAACATTATTAATTTATTTTAAGATTATTTTGCCGTGTAGAAGACCAAAACCCAAACTGCCTTTGATATTTGTTTTTAATTGCTTATATGTACCAGTAAAACCTCAGTACAAAGGTGTCTTTATCCACAGATACTTTGAAATTCCCCTAAAAAAAGATTTTGTCACATTTGTTGTGGTGATTATTCTTAATGCACTCACTAAAGTGGGCAATACTGCATATTTTAGTATCAATCTGATACCAAGAATGAAATATTTATCTAGTTTGACCTTTTGTATTCTTACGTTGCTCCGTGTTACTGGCATTCATAGAAGAATTTTATTGTACAGGGAAAGGCATTTCCTTACAGTATATTATTTAAGAAAATGCAGGGCCAGTATTACTGATACTTTTTACATGAAATTTTCAAGATCATTGAATGATATTGTGATTTTCCCTTTAATTTGTTGATCATACTTATAATCACAGGACAAAGATTTTCGCCAAACAAAAATACGTATTTTTATCAACAAATTTATGAACAATTTAAAGTATACAAATACAGCAATATATGTACAGTATGTGACAATATCAACAAAAAATACAATTATTCCTGTGTTCTTTTTTATTGCATACAAGTGTTTGAGCAAAATAAAGTCAACAGTGCAAAATAACCCAACAAAAGCTGTAAGTATTATTGCAAGTACTATTGGCTCTCATTCAAATCCAACACCTTCCCGTATACATTGACTTATTCCCGGAGTTTGTGAATAAGATATCAATATATAAGTATATCAATATCAACAATGAACAGCAAAGCAAAGCCCAGTGATATTTCTGGAAATAAACTTTGAAGGGAACTAAAATATAGTGATCTTATCATGCGAGTATCGATCTGTTCATTCTTCTCCTGTCATGCAGAGCAATAATGTCTCTCTGGTTCTGGCTATTAGGGATGGCTGGTATTAGCTATCGTCAACATCATGTACTGCACATTGGAGAACATCTCTTATCAACATGAACGCAGTCAAATTATGGAAAAATACTTCTTCTTCTTTGCTGTCACAGCAAGAGTTCTGGAAGTTTTAAACACTTGAGACCTAGTTTGGAGCAGTGTGGTTTTCATCCTGGTTGTGTAACTGTGGACCAACTCTACACTTTCGGCAGGATCCTTGAGGGTGCATGGGAGTTTGTCCAACCAGTCCACATGTGTTTTGTGGATGTGGAGAAGGCATTCAACCGTGTTCCTCGAGGAATCCTGTGGAGCGTACTCCTGTGGGGAATATGACTGATATGATATACTGCTTAGTCTGCATTGCCAGCAATAAGTCAGACTCGTTTCCAGTGAGGGTGCCAGGGCTGCACTTTGTCACCAATTCTGTTCATTATTGTATGGACAGAATTTCTAGGCACAGCCTGATTGTTGTGGGATCCGGTTTGGTGGCTGCAGGACTGGGTCTCAGCTTTTTGCAGATGATGTGGTCCTGCTGGCTTCATCGGGCCGCTATCTGTAACTCTCACTGGATTGGTTTGCAGCCGAGTGCGAAGCGGCTGGGATGAGAATCAGCACCCCCAAGTCTATCCAAGTTACAATCCAGGACGACGTCCTCCTCAAGTGGAGGAGTTAAAGTACCTTGTGGTCTTGTTCAAGAGTGGGGGAAGGATGGTCCACAGGCGGATTGCTGCGGCATCTGCAGTGATGCAGACTCTGCATCGGTCCGTTGTGGTGAAGAGGGAGCCGAGCGGAAGGGCAAAGCTCTCAATTTACCGGTCGATCTACATTCCTACCCTCACCTATGGTCATGAGCTGTGGGTAGAAACCGAAAGGACAAGATTGCGGGTACAAGCGGCCAAAATTAGTTTTGTCTGTATGGTGGCTGGGCTCTCCCTTAGACATAAAGTGGGAAGCACTGTGATCCGGGAGAGCCTCAGAGTAGAACCGCTGCTTCTCCGCCTTGGCTTGGGCATCTGGTCAGGGTGCCCTGAATGCGGTTGTGCCCTGAACACCTCTTAAGGGAGTGTTCAGGGACTGGTAGGAGGCCTTGGGGAAGACCCAGGACAAGTTGGAGAGACTTTGTCTCTCAGCTGGCCTGGGAAATGCCTCGAGATCTGCCAGGAGGAGCTGGACAAAGTAGCCGGGGAGAGGGAAGTCTGGGCTTCCCTGCTTAGGCTGCTACCCGCATGACACAACCTCGGGTAAGCGGAAAAGGATGAATGGATGGATGGATTTTGAATTTTAATTCACAATGTTATGGCAATGTAATTTGATGTGATTTGTCATTTTAATGGTGAACTCCAGGAAGACAAGCAACCACTGGTGCGGATGCTAATGGGGATCCAAATGACCTACAATAATAAACTTCCTTTATGCTCATTTTTCTGTCCTCCACAGGTTTCTTCTCTTGGGGAAGTTCCGCATCCAGTGGTCCCTCAAAGCAGGACACAACCGCACTTAATGAAGAATCAGCAACTGGTCCGGCGTCTTCTTCTCCTGCCTCTAATAATTCCGTGACAACAGGGGGAACCACCAGTGCGGCGACACCAGAGTCACATCTCTCCACCACTTCCAATTCAGCCCTTCAAACAGCATCATCCAGCATGGAAGCCATGTGGGTTCGTGTGGACGTTGAGACCACCACCCAATCCAGTGAGAAGAAGGCCGTCACCGTGAGCTCTCGTTCCACTTCCAGAGGAGGCCGGGGCCGAGGGAAGAAGAACAGAGGGGAGGAGAGAAACAGAGGAGAAGATAAGAGCAGAGGAGATTATGAAGGAAGTGGTGAGATTACTGCTGCAGAGGCCAAGGGGGAGATACAAGTTTCCAGACGGCCAGTTGGAACCAGCAAACCAAGGGAAAGGTCCAGATCTAGAGAAAGGGGTCACAGGAAAGGACAGACCACCACCACAACCAGGAGCACCACCACGATGGCTGTCAGCACATCTGAACCCACAGTGATGTCCACAACTCGGGAGGAGAATGTTGACTCATCAACAAGCACACACTCCACCACCATGCCAACTGATACCCAATCCCTGTCTGACCAACCATACTTGGAGGTCTCATCTTCTTCATCAACCTCACCATCAATCCTTGTCAGATCATCCACATCTCCATCCTCTTCTCCATCTCCATCACCAGCCCAGTCTGAAACATCTCTCTCCCCTTCAGCATCACCCTCTTCCTTACCTCCATCCCCTTCACCAACAACTATATCTGAAGGCACCCCTCCATCTCCTTCCTCCTCGAACAACCACAACAGTTCCCAAACATTGCTGGAATGGGTTTCACTGGAGAGAGTGGTGGTCCTGAATGTCTCTGTGGAAACTCCTCCCGAAGAGGAGGAGCCCGCCTGGTCTCAAACAGTGGGCTCGGGGTCCATTTTACCTGGCAACATGGAGGAGGAGAGCAGCAGGTTGAACGTCAGCAACGTCACTCAGGTTGCAGCTGGTGAGCATTGAAGTTCTGCTCCAATTTAACTGGCTCTGGTGTAATGACCACTTGCTGTCCACAGCTGTCCTGCTTAATATTAAAATCATTTAAACAGGATTAGGGCCAGACTGAAGAAAAAGTAAAAAGTTATTAGAAATAAGTGGTAACATTGTGGGGAAAAGTCGATATCACACTAATACTAGGGAGCGCTAGTGTTTCCCATAGGACTGCAATCTATTTGTGGCGGTGTGCTATGGTGAAATTACATAATTGTCCATGACGCATTTGCACAAAGTGAGTAAAAACATAAAAAGCAAAACAAATATGTTTAGAACTACTAATTGACTTTATTCTGTCATTTCATCTTGTCATTTTTTTATATTTCACAAACAAAACGGAGCCGCCAGTGCTTTTGGATTTGGTGGAGGGCCCACAGCAGCTGTCACTGCTCGTTGAGAAGAGACATGTGCCTTCATGTCAGACTCTTCAAAAGTCTTTTCACTAGATTTGTCGCTAGTTGATTTTTTGAAAAACAATATCAAGAGGGGTCTGATTGCTCGCTAAATATAGCAACAAAGTTGCTAAGATAGCAACTGATCTTGCTCCGTCATATTCTCTGAGAAACTAGGTAGCTTATGTGTTTATGAGCGAGGGCGAACAGGCAACACCAAATCTATTTGTGCCAGTCCAAATTTATTCATGGCAGCCTGCCAGAAATAAATCTGAATTTCAATTGCATGCCAAACATTGCCCTAATGCTAATAACAATATGCTTTTGCTAACATACTAGCCTAAATTTTGTTTTATATGTTTGTGTGTAGTTTTAAAGTATCTGTCATCTGTTATGAGCTGCAAAGGGAGGTCCAACCTTATATTATCATCCATTTACACTTACTGTTGGAGTGATGGCCGAGTGTCCCAATACTTGTGGTTCATATAGTGTAAGCCGCTTTAATACAAAACATGACATCCTCATTAGAATCAAGGGGTTTTGTTCCGATGCTGTGTTCACTGACACTGTTAAGTCTGTCAATAGTCTGACTGGCTGGCAGCTTTTGACGCCGCCTTCGTCTTTGTTTTTACGCCAGTTCATCGTGACGATGTCTGCGTGAAGGCTTCCAGTACTGTACATTTAATGGGTAACAGCAAATAATGTGGCAGCTTGCTTACTTTACTGTTTAATAGTCACATGCAGATCATCAGCACATGAATGTAGTCACAATAGGCCAGTGAGGGAACAATGTATGAATATGATGTACGCTAATCAACCTAAAGCTGCCTAACTAAAAAAAAGACCATAGGTTTATGGATTATGTCGTTCCGTTCCCTCCCATGAACTTATCACTGCCTTATATATTCAGAATGATACATTGTTCACCCCCCTCATGCCCCTGTCAGCGTAGACAGTCTGCTGATTAAGTCTGCAGCACGGTGCATGTCAGTGGAGCTACTGGCTGGCTTTTTTCCTCACTTATTTTTTAGCTTGATAATGAGCATGCTTACAGGAAACATCCACCAGTTGAAAGCCTCGTGGGCATGGCGTTAGCCCACATTTCTGTGGTGATTACTTTGCTCCTCTGCAAAGCTGCAAGTCCCAGCTGCCAACTGGCTCCACGAAGAGAGACCAGCTGTAAATTGTATTGACGAGCGAGCCGGTGGGGGGGTTGCCTCTGTTCGGTATGAAGGTTGATTGATTGAGCGCGAGTCCTCGGAGGCATGCAGGAGGAGGGCTATAAACACACAAACGCTGATTTCTTAACCACATAAATACAAGACATGGATGGATGGGCTTGCTCGGGGCTGAAGTAATGGCTGATGTGTGTTTTGTGGTGCAGGTAAAGTGTTTACGGCTCATCACTGTATCAGTCAGTTGATGATGAGGGAAGCTTGCATATTTACAGACAAATGCTATTGTTTGATGCATCACACTAATTGTCTTCATGGCTTACACACCTTCACTATATCCACATGCAAATCACATTTGCTAGATTTTGTTCGTGTCAGTGTCCGTGTCTGCACACAGACTAGAGGGCAGTTTACTCTGTCAGCTCCTTCCATACACACTATTGATTTTTCTGCACCACTCACTTTAATGAACAGCCAATCGCGCAAGGTTTATCTTTCCAACTCGCAGGCTCATAGCTCAGCTTGCCATATCGCTTGATATTTGTCAAGGCATGCCTTGACCTTGACTGATGCACCGGCCCGGATTGCTGTGCTTGAAATGGTTAGGTTTTTGCGTCACAAATCTGTAGAAGTCACCTTGTGGTAGACGCTTTTGGCCTTTTTATGTTCTTTAGTAGGGATGTAGAAGTACGCCATAATTGCAGTTTGGTACGTACCTCAGTTTTCCTGCCTGAAAATGCAAAACATAAAACTGCTGAGCTTTTGTGTTAACAGTTGAATGATTTTTAAGTGAAACGTAAAAAATGTCCAACTGGGGGCAGGTAATTCACCAATAAATACAATTCAAGTACAACGGTAATAGTTGGAACAGTCTGAATTATTGTACAATTATTGATTATTATACAGTGGTACCCTTTTCATTATTAATTTGTTTCTAAAGGGTCCAGCAAAATCCGAAACATACAAAAACTAAAGTAATTTTTCCCATAGGAAAATAATGTAAATTCAATGAATCTGTTCCAGACACCCAAAAATATTTACAAAAAAATGTATACAGAATAATTATGGTTTTGCATGAAGAAAATAATGCAAAATAATTCTAAATGACGAATGAAACTGACAAATGAACATTTAACACAATGTTTACTTTTATTGAAAACTCAAAGACGGACAGATGAGATGCCATCTTCATACTTAGCGATGGGTTCTTTCTTGAATTCAATAAGATTTCTCGTTCAAAAAAGATGTGTCATGGGCACAAGGCCTCGGACAATAATGACTTAATTAATTAGTCACATAATAAATGAAAATGAAGTCAATAATTATTCCACCCTCAAAATATTGCCATGAGCATGTGTGTCTGTTTTCCTGGTATTTCACCTCCAAACAGGCAGGAAAAGAGTTCATTCTGTGCATGGCGTTTAGCACCTCGCTGCATTTGTTCCATGGAACAAGAGCATGAACAGAGTGAGTCCGTTTGTCAGTCATACAGTCTCTTTGTCTCGGTGGGTGGAGGCAGGGCCGTTAGCATACACACAGAGTACAGAAGAGTGTAACGTAGTAGAAATTAAATTAGCAGATTGGAATATATTGTCATGTATTTTTATATTTTGTCATTGTACTTTTTTTAAAAGTAAAGTTAAAAGCTTGTCTTGTCTCGCAGACCCAATCTATCGTACTGTGTCGTCTTTTGAAGTGAGTGTCTCATGGCACCCCTATCATCAACGCATGGGATGCTTTGTGTGGCCACTGGATTCTGCTGAATAGTACTGTGCAGGGTTGCAGAGCAAACAGGGCAAAACTAGTTTGTTACACGCAATATTGTATGATAACCAAGACAGTACAAAAACTGGGACGTAATTTTGGCGAAGATTTTTGCCAAAAAACGAAACATAGGGAATAGAGTAGACACGTGACAATGGACAGTTATATTGTACTTCCTGTCCCTCACTTAGTGAATGTTCTGTACCAGAAAAATCAGATTACGAATACATGTATGGTTACACCCTTATTCATTAAGGATACAAGCGTCTGGTGAGTTACAGGTACAGGATAAGCCTTAGGAAAAATCATAGCTCTGGATATTGATTTTCACTCATTTCACTGTGAAAACGACACACAAACGTCTGCATGCACTACACACACATGCTGTCAGAGAGGGCAGAACAAAGACTCCCACAGCCGGGCTTGGTGACCAGAAAGGAACGGGTGGTGCTTGCTTTTCAAAGAACCTTAAGTCGCTATAATGAGCGGTTGAGGGGAGAAACACGTGGTGGTGCCCCAATTGATATGGAAATGTCTAATTGTGGAAACAGACCACACACACACACACACATTTAGAGGGTGAATAGTCAGACCGAGGGACTCAGCGGGGGGTCTGCTCATTTCTGCTGAGGATGCCTATTGTCTGAAGTTCTCACGCTGCCCACTACACTTGGCGGAGCGAGTCGGAGCTTGCTTTCCATATGGTAACCATGGCAACCGCAACTGTGACTGGATGGCGAGGTCGAGGCTCTGTGGCTTGTGATCCCTGTGAAAAGAGGTGTAGTGTGAAATGGATATGTGTGTGTACGTGTGTGCGCGTGCGTGTGCGTGTGTTGGAACCACTGGTTTTGACTGAGCTGCAATGATGATAATTAGCATGGTGTGATTTTGGACAGATTTATTTAAAAATTTTGCATTTGGGTGTTCTAACAGTCAATTACATAACATTGATCTCAGTGAAAAACTACAGTACATCTTATATATAGGCAGTGACAAGAAATGCATACGGATGTAAGTGATTAAATGAAAATAATGCGCAATAAAATAAAATAAACAGGAAGTATTCCTTTTATGTAATATTGTATCATATTATATATAATATGTAATTACTCATTATTTAATATTACATATTTTTATTACGTTTAATTATTAATTTATTTGTTATGTTTTTTATTTCAATAAAAAGACATGTACATGTCGAGGCTTGCCCTGGAAACATTATTTTATTATATTATCATCATTATTATTAGGAATATTAGTATAAATATGTGTGAGGTGAATTATTTACCAAACCTATTGAAGTAGCAACCTTTATTCTAATTCCTAACCCAGGCGTAGGGAACCTATGGCTTGGGCGCCAGATGTGGCTCTTCTGATGACTGCATCAGGCTCTTAGGCATTTCTTAACACAATAAAATGTATTTTTTTTCACTGACATTTTAAAGTAAAACATTAGAGAAATCACAGTGTTAAAAATAACGTCCAAAACCTAAAACTTTTTTATGCATTTTAATCCATCCATCCATTTTATACCACAATGCAAGGGGCTCAGAGCCAATGCCTGCTGCCCTTGTCAGTCACCAAAACTCAATTATTACTGAATAATGCGGTAGCCTACCCGAGTCATTGAGGGGTCAAGAAATAAACGTCCCTCCTTTAAACCAATAGCTCGGTAATTCTGCAGAGCAAACACTGTGGACGAAGAAGATGGAAAAAAGAAAGAAAGATGAGTATGGTGCAAAACCATGCAGCACCAGAAGTTGCATTCATGGTAAAAAGTATTTTATTAGTGTATATTGTTAGTGTATTGGTTAGCTTCAATATAACAATGTTATTAAAAGAATGAATTCCTGACCGCTGCCCTAACCTATCGGGAATTGTCTCCTCCAGTGGAACCCTGCGTGACAAACCCGTGTCTGCATGGAGGAAAGTGCCTTCCTCAGGGAACAGGCTACAGCTGCTACTGCCCACAAGGCTACGCGGGGGAGAACTGTGAGATTGGTGAGTGATGCAGCCACACACATACACACACACACGCCCTCACACGCTGGCGTAATAAAGTTTACACTGCGTCAGGATGTATACTGTACACTGCCAGAAGGTGCTTTCACCTTCGCTTTGACGGCAAGTTAAAGACTGAGCTGTCAATCTCAGTGATAGAAGGGGTGGTGGGGGCAAAGGTTAGGCTGATAGACTGACAAACAAGGATGATGGTATTGATCGCTCAAGGTCAGATCTCACTGACAAGGATTCGTATCAACAAACAACCATTGGAACGAGACGAGCGTCTTGTGGATCATCTACATCACTGCAAACAACCTGAATGATGAACAGGGAGCATTACTGTCTTTGTGAAGGTACAATGTTGTATACAGCTCTTGCTTTGAACCTATAAAGATGGAGGGATGTTTGTGAGCCGTGTTAAAGTCCCATATAGGCACTTGCATGGACCGTGACACGAGGGTTTAAATTTGCCTTGTGTGCCTTTACGGAACAAATGAGTGTTTAATTTTGTCCTTTAAAGGCACACTTGAACTGATAAAGCAGCCAGTCCTCAACGAAGTGAACACTTTGACAACACAAATGAACCATATGCCATAGACATGATAGGCTTTTCATGTGAAATCCTAATAAGACTTATCTCTTCTTCTTTCCAGATGTTGACGACTGCCAGTCAGAACCATGTGAAAATGGAGGCACTTGCATCGACAAGATTGATTCTTTCCTCTGTCTTTGCCTGCCCAGCTATGGAGGAGACACATGCGAGAAAGGTTAGAGGCTCACAATACCGAATGGAGCAGGGAAGTCGTTTTTTTATTTTTGTTCTTATAGACGCAGTCTGTGATTAAAAGCAAAGACCGTGTAAGTGTGTGTTAATCTTGTAATGAGGATGAACGAATATCTAACCTTCGCGGTCATCAGTGGCTCCTCTGTCTTTTATGTGGTACCTCAAATTGCTCTTTCAATTACAACACAAGCATAGCTTTACTAACTCCCCGTCGTCTTGATATCTTTGCAGACATAGAGGGCTGCGATCATGGCTGGAGGAAATTCCATGGCCATTGCTACAGGCAAGAAGCTGTTTTTTCTGATATACAGTGTAATACCTTCAATTACACTTTTCACTTGTTTTCACGCACAATGGAAGATATTTTGGAGCCCTTTTTTTTTCCACACACAAAATGGCATTTGTGACGCCCCCCACGGGTGGTGGTCAAAATGCTTTTGAAGACATGCTAGACATGCTATAACTGAAATTGTAACTCTAAGTGTAACTGCAAGTTTTGTCATCATTAGACAAATGATGAATGATTTATGGACAATTAATTGCTAAGCCCCACCCATGCCCTTGCAAAGATGCTTTGCTTGATGGCGGCCATGTTTTTCAACCGATCTTGCTCAAATGTCACAGATATGTGCTTGCCAGTCCCCTAAAGATGTGTACCACATTTTGGGATGATTTGGCTAATCACCCTAAAGTTTTGGGGGGTTGTTTAATTGAGCTGTGTGAGAAATTTCAATGGTAATCCAATTTATAGGGTCAGCCTTCAGAGTTTAATAACTGCTCCACCATGTATGTACTTTATGTACTTTATTTATCCCACAGCGGGGAAATTAACTTGTTACAGCAGCAAGCAAGCAAGATACGCAAGTAAAGAGTACAGTGTAAAGAATGCATAGTGACTACAACATGGTTCAGGTGGTGCAGGTGTTGTAGAGCCTGACAGCGGTCGGTATGAAGGACCTGCGGAACCTCTCCTTCTTACACCGTGGGTGTAACACATCTGCTGCTGAAGGAGCTGGAGCTGCCCAGGGAAACAACAGTGTCATGTAGCGGGTGAGAGGTGTTGTTCATGAAGGATGTCAACTTAGCCAACATCCTTCTCTCCCCCACTTCCTCCACGGAGTCCAGAGGACCGTCCAGGACAGAGCTCGCCATGTGGTGTATTTGTCAGAAAAAGGGGTGTGTATTTTGATGAATGTTCACCCTTTGTGTGCAAAGGTTCAGGAGTAGAAGAGTTTTCTTACACAAAAAAATACAAATACATTTGAAATATTCAGTTTATTTAATGTTGAGATTTGAATTGTTACCTACGCTATGTATTCTATAACTACTTACCGGTATATATATATATATATATATATATATATATATATATATATATATATATATATATATATCCTGCAGGTACTTCACCCACAGACACACGTGGGAGGATGCAGAGAAAGACTGCAGAGAACATAGCGCCCATCTGAGCAGCGTCACCACCGCCAATGAACAGGAGTTTATCAATGGTACGAGTGCACTAAATAAAGGGCTCGAACTGGGGAGAATTTGGGTTTGATTGTGGTGGACCGTGGAACCTCGGTTTTCGTCTGGTTTTTGTATGATTCGGTTTTCTACAAAAATTATATATGTCTCGGTTTTTGTGCACTGTCTTGGTTATCATACAGCCAAATAAACTAGCCCGTGGAATCGAGTGCCCAAACAAAGCATCCACATGTTGGTGACTCAGTATCTGTGAAGAATGGAGAGTGGTGCTTTTAGAGTCGGAGCAACATCGACACATTCCAGCCAGCCACATTATGTGTGTGTGGGTGATTTATTTGAGAATGCGCACATCGCGCACAAAACGGTTAACAAATCTGTATCATGCTGTCTTCCTCCTAATGAGCGTGGTGCGTCGCCTCTCGCCAGGCGTCACTGCATATTTCTGAGTGCTAGAGGAATGCTTTTTTTTTTAATTAAATACAGCTGCAAAAAAGTTGCAAGTGCCAGAATTTTAAAAAATAACTAAATTTAATTCAATAAAG
Organism: Dunckerocampus dactyliophorus; assembly: GCF_027744805.1. Taxonomy (NCBI): domain Eukaryota; kingdom Metazoa; phylum Chordata; class Actinopteri; order Syngnathiformes; family Syngnathidae; genus Dunckerocampus; species Dunckerocampus dactyliophorus. The sequence continues at coordinate 12,842,110 of NC_072820.1, read as the reverse complement.
AATTCACAGCAAAGTACAATCTTTTCCAATAGGATGGTAATGTAAAGGTTCCTTATCTAACACAGTTTGCAGGGGGAATGCTTCAGGGAGACACATAACAGATAGTGAACCGGGCCAGCGTGCGTAATGATGATTGTGCCCTGCTGTTGAAGTTTACAAGAAAGTTCCAGTATATACAGCTCTAACCGTCCCCTCTTTAAAGTTAAGTTTGTAAAGGACTAGAGTGAAACAGAATCCATGTGGCTCTTCCATCCCCTCCCCTCATCACTATGTTCACCAACAAATCTTCAATAAAGGTAAAAGTGATGTTAAATGTTCATTTATTATTTATTGTCATTTATGTGTTTCACTTAGTTTTCTGCATGTAAACATCCTTCCATCCAACCATCATTTTTCTATGCCGCTTATCCTCATTAGGCTCACGGGGGTATGCTGGAACCTATCCCAGCTGACTTCGGGCGAGAGGCGGGGTACACCCTGGACTGGTCGCCAGCCAATGGCAGGGCACAGCATGTAAACCTGTAATTACTTTATGTAAAGTGTGTTTTTTGTCAATAGCTTTTGGGTGTCTGGAACGGATTAACTGGATTTAAATGATTTCTTATGGAAAAAAAGTATTTGGTTTTCATACGTATCGGTTTTCGTCAGTCCTTTTGGAACGAATTAATGACAAAACCGAGGTTCCACTGCAACGAAACAGGAAGAAGTCAGTGTGCAAAGAGCTTAAATAAAGTACGTGTACTGTATACCATTAGCGTACCCACATGTTTGACATTTAATAACAATATGTTTTGGGTGATTCTCTGAAGGTCTGGGTCATGACAACGCCTGGGTGGGTCTGAATGATCGCACTGTCGAAGATGATTTTCAGTGGACTGACGGCAGTGAACTGGTTAGTCACTCTACGTCAAAGTCAAGTAGTTCCTGCATGTTTGTGCAAAATATGTCAAAACACAAACACAAGCCCTCACATAAAATGCATTCCAGATTCCAGGCTTGCTACCCACTGATAAATAAAATTGCAATCATTTCTTCTTTTGCAGGTATACGAAAACTGGCGGGAGAGCCAGCCAGATAACTTCTTTGCGGGAGGTGAGGACTGCGTGGTGACCATTGCTCATGAGGATGGCAAATGGAACGACGTGCCCTGCAACTACAATCTGCCCTACATCTGCAAGAAGGGAACAGGTACTGTTTACTAGCGCAGTGAATGAATACACACAAGTATAATGTTACAGTAATCCCTCTCAACATGGCGGCTCAAATATCGTGACTTTTCAAATAATATGGCGAAATTCATTTAACGCGGTCTGGAACCAATTAACCGAGGGATTAAGTAAATGAGGGATTAGTGTAATATGCAAAATGTACTTTTTAATGATCTTCGAACCGTACCATGTGTTCCAAGAGCCTGTTCATCAGCAAGCAAAAAGAAACAAAGAAAAGTCTATCATCGCCCTCACTTGTTTGCTCCACTTTCAAGAGAAGAGGCGCTGAAACGGTCGAGTTTTCTTTGGGTTTTCATCACCTGCCCCTCGCTTGATGAGCCTGACCCTTATATCTGTTATTTCAGGGAGGACAGCTTTGGTAAAATACAAAAAGGCTTCGCCGCACGTCTTAAAATATAACCTGGCTATTATCCATCAGTCAGCTAGAGACGTGGGAGGTTTTATCAGACTTTCTTCAGCGAATAGGCTAACCTAACATGATGTTGCTGTGAAAATGTGACTGTAATGTTAGCACTGTAGCTCACATAGCTATGCTAATGTTGCTAAAGCTTGTGTCTTCCCATCCCACTTCTTCATGTCACGTTGTTGTATGTGTGTTAAACACATTAAATCAATAACAAGAACTAAATTGCTTGTTTGGCGTTATCTCCCAGGAGCGGTGGATAATAAAGATAATGTAACATAAATGAATATATAGAAATCAAACAAATTTGGCCCATTGATACTGCAATATATTGAAGGCAGCATGCTAACCTGCTGGTATGCTCATTACAATGTTAATCAGTGAAGCATCCAAGTTAGCTTGATGCGTTACACCGATCATGTTTGGACAAATCAAAGTATTGTGGTGGTGACATAAGTCGCACAAAAACATTATATTTGACACACATGTAGTTTACATCTTTTCTTAATAAGCTTTTGATGGATAAAACACAAAAAAAATGTATATTTTCATCAAAAAGCTTCAAAGGGCATATGCTGGCCCCTAGCGGTTTGGTGTGTGAATGACATCTTAGACAGAAATGATTGAGGGCTATGTGGTTCTACTGTATATTATTATGCTTCCAGTGCTGTGTGGGACGCCACCTGCTGTGGAAAACGCCCACTTGGTAGGTCGGCGGAGGTCACACTATGACATCCATGCAGTGGTCCGCTACCAGTGCTCGGAGGGCTTCTACCAACGCCACATTCCCACCGCACGCTGCAAGGCTGATGGAAGCTGGGAGCGACCCAGGATAATCTGCACGAAATGTACGTTGAATTTGTATTTATTTCAGTTTTTGGTTTGTGTTGTTCGTTTTCTTGTTTAATTGTAGCTTTACAATGTGCTCCAGCCAATCAAAAATATGTAATAAAATACGAAGGGCTTACTGAATATTGGGTTAGTTAGTTAGTTAGTTAGTTATTATATCAGGGCTACTCAACTAGTGGTCTGTGGGCCAAATCATTATTATTTTTTTGTTGTTTTATTTTGAAAAGTGGCCGGATTCTCTTGTTACATCCGTTTCACTTGACGCATGAGCATTGTGCGTGTGCTAACTTTATCTCATGCCGCACAGATAGACTACTACTGTATTTTTACCATTTTTCTTTCACCTCATATTTGGTCTCAAATGCTGATACTATGTGGGAATGCATAAAGGTAAGTTTTGATGACTTATTGAGTGCTAATGTGCACATTTGTCTCAAGTTAATTCATGCTAGCGCACTGCCTTTGACCACACATCAAACAGCGATGTATTCATCTCTCTGGAAAAACTCCAGGCTTGAACTGGTGGATGGTGGGTGGGCATTCATTTTGTGCTTTTAATTTGATGTTATTCATGTTTTAGTTTTACACAATACGTAATAAATACGATTAATTACATCGCTATAATGTACGAAAGCCCCCCATCCCCAACCCCCTGGTCCGCGGGACATTTGTTGGAACACAAGCCGGTCCGTGGATCAAAAACGGTAGACAAAGATCCATAGAGGACCAGTAGGTCCTTAAAACAGTAGAGCGCTCCTGTTGCACAGAGAACCTTTGACTAGTACTTCTGCTGTCAATCTTAAAAAAGAGCAGAACACGCCTGTCATGTAGAGGATTTTTGCAGTATGTCTTCAAATACAGCACATCATTCCTGTCATATAGAAGATTTTTTTACTGGCACATTTGCAGTCGGTCTAACAAAAGAGGGGAACACTCCTGTTATATGGCAGATCTTTTGGTAGCACTTTTGTGGTCCGTCTTAGAAAAGAGCAGAGCGCTCCTGTCTGATAGCGGATCTCTGTTTACCATTTCTGCAATCGGTCTTAAAAATCAGCAGAGCGCTCCTGTTATATAAAGGATCTTTGACGAGCACTTATGCGGTCGATCTTAACAAAAAGAGCAGAGCACTTTCGAGCATCTTTGACTAGCGTTGAAATACTGCTTAATACATTATATCAAAAAGTACGCATCGTGAAAATGTGGCCCATGGTGTGTGTAATATTAAATCCACCTTCCTTGTATTTTCAGCCCGACGCTCACACCGATACCGGCGCCATCATCACAACCAGCGGCGCGAGCGCCGAGGTCACAGGAGACACGGCGAGGGCCACAAGGCCCGAGAGGACGCACGCAGCTACAACTGAACCAAATAACATCACGCCTGCTAATGCCAAGGTGCTACTGTGGCGCAAGTTCACGCAAGAAAAACAACACACCACTTTCTCTTTTTCTGCTTCTAGCTGACATGGAGTTGATCTCGTTAATAACCGCACCAACTTTGGCTGTTTTGATGCTTGATTTTCACTTTTTTCTTTAACCAAGGTCCAATGCGAACACTAACGGCTACACTAGATCTCACGCTCCCTATAACCTTTCTGTACAGTGATCCCACCCCTCTCCAGTGGCGACAGTGTGCGCATGTAAGAGAGAAACTTTCTTTTTTGTTGTTTGTGTAATATGAAAAACACCCATGTAGTATTCTGTTTACAAAGCACACACACACACACACACACACACACACGCCATTGATGCAAGCTAGCCTTCAGTTGTCTTTTGTACATACGCTGCAGCACAGCTGATACATTTTCATCTAACTGATGTGCTTTTTTTCTAATATTTGCTCGCTTTTGTGTCATGTTCTATTTATTACTAGTGAAGATACGCTTATGTTTGGGTTTTTTCCCACTTCTTTTTTCTAACCCAAGTTCTGCATACAATCAGCCCGGAACATGAATCGGTCTCTTATCTGAGTGTTGTACATATTGTGGTGTTTACTGGATGATGTGGAATCAATAAATAGCTGGACCTTGTCCAGTCAGATAGAGCTCCTCAAGCACTCTCCGAGTGTCATTGACAGCTTGACCGATTGATAATGTGGGCAGGATTATTTCACTCCACTTCATTGTACCTAAATTGCTTCAAACTACTTCCAGTCATTCATTGCATGGCTATATTTACTAGAATGTGCCAAGTTTTGTTAGGTTTTTTTTTTTTTTGTCTTTGATATTCGAAGTCTTCTGCCTTTGTTGGTGTTCTTATGACTTTTTCGTCCCGCTGTTGTGTTTCATTCTTAATAAAGAGAAAATTGTACATCATTTACTACAGTATTGTGTCATCTATTGTGTTGTTATTGTCTAATTCGTACACGGGTGTTACTGTATGAGGAAACTCCTCATCAACATTTTAAGACCATTTGAAAAATTGCAGCAATTAAACATGCAACACCGAACGTAACACACACAAAAACGATGCATGACATGTCATGTGACTGCTTGTTGAGTGTCACAGTGCACTTCTATCCAGGGTTCACCTCTTATCAGTAATGCATGACATCATCAGGGGGTGAAAGTTCAAGTCCAGTCAAAGCAGTGTTAGTGTGTTAATGCTGAACCAGAGGGAACTAACCAGCTCACGGGTGGAGTGTGTGGTAATGTTATTCACCTTTTATTGTTCAGTATAAAAAGCTGATGAAACAGTTGGGATAATGAGTCGCTTACATCTCAGCACTGAATTAAAGCTATTCAGTTATTCAGATGCACTGTATGGAGACAAAGCAATCAACTGCTGGGTCATTTAAGATCTGCGAAGTGGATGTTTGCATGGGTCACCTGAAAGATGCGCTATCTGATCACAGTCCTAACCCCCGCCAAGGGCCTTCTTATCAGGGTCCAGCAGTCCATGCAGGGAGTGCTGCACAAGGTGACTCACTCACGAAAAAAAAAAAAAAAAAACATTTGCGGCTTTCCTCCAGGTTTCCATGAGACATTAGTCTTGACAAAGGGAGCACCTGCGGAGAACCCTTTAGGCTGCTCTTGGTGGTCTAGTTTGTCTTCTTCTCGCCATTGCTCTGTCCTCTGGGAACGGCTTTCATGAAATAAGAAGGATTGGTGTGGCAGCGCATTGCCAGCAGAGCCGGAATGACGGCAAGCAGCACATTGAGGGTGATAACCGACCCCAATTTGTCTGCTGGGACTCGGTATGTGAAGGAGGTGCGGGAGTGCAGAGATGCTCCAATGTGGCACCACTGGGCCTGGGGACAGGGTGGAGTAGCATTTAAGTGCTAAAAATAAACTGTAAATATCAATTGTTAATAACGGAACAAGCGGATATACCTGGGATGTGGCTCCGGCAAAGAAGAGAGACCAGTCCAGCATCCAGCTGCAGCCTGGTGTTCTTAGACCGTAGATGAGAACTATCAGCAGGGGCACAGCATAGAACAAATAGACCAGCATCTACAAGAATAATATAAAATGAATTCAACAACGAGACAAAGCCTGGAAACGCCATCATCAAATACCAAAACATGGGAGGCGTGGGTAAAAGTGTAATTTAAAGCTGTACTCACACTTCACAATCTGTTCAAAATAATCCACAAAGTCAAATAATAAAACATTGTACGCTGAGGTGATGGCACAAAAAGCCCAAAAGCTATGAATAAGACTAAAATGGTCTTAAAAAGGGTGGCAATCTCTGCCTCCACCAACACTGCAGCTCATCTTCCCCTTTGGCTTTGACATGATAGCGGGTCTGCGTGGACAACAATAGACAATGGCGGCTCTTCACCTCTTGTGCTCCAGAGACCCAAATATGTGTACACAAGCAATTAAAAAGTCCCGTAGCCGAGAAAGCAAAAAAAAAAAAACCCAAAGAAAAAGTTGCGTTTATCTGTTGTTACTCACCATGATCCTGGGGAAGCCGACTGGATCTTTGAGGTAAGGTTCATACTGATAAATGTAAGTGAAGCAGGAGTCTAGGGGACAGTCCAGCACCACCTGAAGGACACAGTTTCACAGGTAACCCATTATTCAGTCACACAAAGGTGGGGCAACGGAAACGTGGCTGCCGATTCATGCCTACGACCTCTCCTACCACCACCAAACATTCATTTACATTCATACATCAGTGTGGGCGGCACTGGAGGCAATAACTGTGACTAAGACGGGGGAAGAGAGGATCAAACCACCAACCCTCCGGTTTCTGGACGACCTGCTCTGCCACCTCAGCCACTGCCGCCCGTCTATGTACGTACTGTAAATGTAAAAATGTGCTTGTACTCACAAAGCCTCTAAAAAGAGAGAAGGCCACGATTCCGAGTAGCAACACTGCGAGCTGGAGGTCAATAGGTCGAGACAGGAGACCTTTCCTTTGCTCTGCTACAATCTAGTCAACACAATGAAAAAAGCTAGCAGTGATGTCATCATTGAACATCCGATGTGACATCATCAGTCATGTGTTATCTGTTATTATCAATGCATGGATTACAAATCATCACACCGGTACCGGGCCGTGGGTCATTTGATACCGGGCCGCACAGGAAAAAGAAAATTCCGTTATTTCATTATTTTTATGTTTTATTTTGAAATGTGGCCGGATTCTCTTGTTGTGGAATAATAAGAGGCACAACACAACTTGTATGCAGTTGAGGGAAAAGGGATACCCCGTTTATTCCGTTCACCCTTAAATAGACCCAGTGAACAATAACAATGACGTGGATTACCAAACCTCATCCTTCCTTGGCCCTGTTGGCAGGACATTTTGAAATCACATAACATCTGGAACATATCTTGTATAACTTCGGTCACGATGACCTCCCCCTCAGTCACGTAGGCCTGAGTTCAACTGTCTTTCACAGAACAAAAGGTACTCTGGAGTTCACAGGACAAGAATCATTTTACAATATATTCCCCCCTTTTGGGGGTCCCAAACCCCCAAAACAAATAATAATGTCTCTTAGACCCGTCATTTCACCGTCTTCATTTTCATTTTTCCGTTTTCATTTTCTGTTACATCCGTCTCACTTGATGCATGTCCATTGTGCGTGTGCTAACTTGCCGCACAGATAGACTACAGTACTTCTGTATTTTTACCATTTTTCTTTCACCTCATATTTGGTGTCAATGCTGATACTATGTGGGAATGCATAAAGGTAAGTTTTGATGACTTATTGAGTGCTAATGTGCACATTTGTCTCAAGTTAATTCATGCTAGCGTACTGCCTTTGACCACACACGTCAAACAGCCATGTAATCATCTCTCTGGAAAAACTTGGCTGGAACTTGAACTGGTGGATGGTGGGTTGGCATTCATTTTGTGCTTTTAATTTGATGTTATTCATGTCTTAGTTTTACACAATACATAATAAATAACATAAATTAGATCGCTATAATGTACGAACCCCCACCGGTCCGCGGGAGATTTGTGGGAACACAAGCCGGTCCGCGGGTCAAAAAAGGTTGGGGACCACTGCCGTAGAGGTCAATGCATGCCATCTATTCAAAAACACACAAACATGCTCGTTGCGGGCGTAGCGTCAATAAAAGGCATCAAAATGTTTTTCCTTTGAGAAAATTGGTAACCTGGTACATGTTAAGCACAAGATGTGAACAAACTACCAGCAATTGCTGAGCAATGGAGAAGTGGGAGGATTAAATCAAGTCTGCTTCTTCTTACTCCTTTTTGGACAAGTGTAACCATGTGATGATGGAACTTTGTGAAGCGCGTTCATAAAAAGGCATGACCATTACATTAACACATTAAAAGACTGTTTGCTTAAACAATCTACTACTTATCTGAACATACAGGAAGTAAGTATATCTGCTGTAGTATGTACAAGTATTGCCACATATTACAAGACTGCATCAGGGCTTCCATTGGGTGCAACTCCAGCGCATTTAAACTAAATGCGGCCCTGCAGTATGTGTATAATACTAATAATATTACCCGTTTATATTTACCTTGTCTGCTGTGATGATTGGCATCTCACTGGGCCTGCTAAAAAGGACGGAAGCTGCCCAAAAAGGTGCTAGAAAAAAGGGTGCGTTCCTCCAAAAAGCTGGACGAATATTAGATCCGTATTTACCTTTAAAAAAAAAAAAAAAAGAAGAAGGAAAATTATCGGAATAAATTTGCAGTAATGACAGGACAAATTGGACAAAGTCGGGCTGCTCAAACTTTTTGTGAGGACTGTGTTGTATTTTCTTTCCGATTTTTTTTAATGATATATTTAATTTGTTTTTAATTTGTATTATTTTGTATCATTTACTATTTATTTATTTTTCTTCTAAATCCAATCCATGGTAGGTCATGATATATTACCCAGTTTATGTGTTTTAATGCAGACATATTTGATGACATCATATTTCTTAGCAGCCTGACAGTTGTTTGATGACTCTGCTTCATTGTTCACCATTAACTATTGTTTTGTGTAGCGTTACCCCAGGTTGCAAGGATATGGTGGCAGGTTAGTTTCACAAAGACTTTAATTAACGAAAGACAAGCTCACACAGAGCGGCACGACACAAAAAAGTCAATGCAGACATGGAACTCTCCATGGGATGTGGAAAACAAGAAGAGGAACCAGCAAGCAAAGCACCAAAACACCAGGAAACAGTTTAACAGCAAACGGACGTGCAACACACAGGTCACCATGGTCCAAGGAAAACTAATAGACCGGCGACTAGCAGATGAATAGAACTAAAGAGAACCCTGATTACATATCAGACGGATGCGCTCCCAAGCTCCCTCTAACCCAGGGGTGTCCAAACTTTTTCCAGCGAGGGCCACATAGTGAAAAGTGAAAGGATGCGAGGGCCACTTTGATATTTTGTAAACCACCACATAGCGATATGCTAGGAAGCTACATGTAGCTCAAGAAAAAACTGCATTTCACTTTTGTAATATGGGTGAAATGCTACTAAAAATGACGTTTATTCCAAAATAATACAATTTTACGCTTTTAAAATTGCGACTTTTGTTCTTCATTCGATTATGTCTTTTTTTCTTAATATTTTGACTTTATTCCCATAAAATGACAGCTGTTTTTTTCCATTTCTGCTGGGTTTTTTTTCATTTCAGATTTCCGCTTGTCAATTTTCTTCTCGTAATTATAACTTTATATCTTTTAAAACAATCATGTATTTTTCCTTATTTCAACATTTTTACTAAAATGATCATTTTCCTAATTTTACAAGTTTATTCTCATAAAATTGCAATTACATTTTTTTTTCTCTTAGTATTTTGACTTTACTCAGGTCATATTTCTGCTGTTATTTTTTTTTTGTATAATTTTCCAAACATTTAATCTTTCTTCTTGTATATATTTTCTTCTCCTAATATTTTGACTTTATTCCTATGTTCAAAATTTTCCCCCAACCTAAGTTTCCAAAAATGACAACTTTATTCATTGTTTTTGTCTTTACAAAAAAATAAAAAATTCTTTAATATCTCAACGTCATGCTACTAAAATGACATTTTTCCTCATACTATTACTTTATTCTTGTGAAATGATGGCTTTTTTTCCTTGCTAGATTACAGCTCTTCTCTTAATATTTTGACGTTTGATTGATTTTCCCATTTTTGCTGCTGTTGTTGTTTTTTTTATAGTTTTAAATTACATTTTTAGACTGTGCTGTGGGCCGATAAAATCACAGCCGTGGGCCGCAAATTTTTTGACGGTCCTACTTTTTAAAAATTGCAAAAATACATAAAAACATCACAGTGGCCCTCAGTTTTTTATTTTCAGTCTGCGGCCCTCGGTGGAAAAAGTTTGGACACCCCTGTTCTAGACAATGAATATAAAACAACCAGTGTTTAATGACATTTTTAGAATATTTGGTGGGCCAATAAAAATGACCTACTGGCCGCAAATGGCTCCTGTGGTGCATTTTGCGCACCCTCGCTATGAAGATCAACTGTCATTAGTACAATCCCAGTATGCCGCACTCACCTACGACCACTCCAGGGATGTGAACAAGTTGATGGCTGATGGAGGATCCCGCCCACAGCACAGCTAGACTGCGGTAGGACTTCCTGCAAGAGCCAAAAGGTTAATACTTCATAAAACACAAGACAACACCACCAGACTGGTCACGTTTGGCGTTTGACAGCCACCGTTTACCCTGTGAACATGCGGTGAATGATGGTGAGGATAAGGACCAAGTGAACCACGCCTTCCCAGTATGACATCATCACAGCATAGGCAGTACTCAGATGAGGCTCACCCTGAGGAGATGGCAACATATGGTCAATTTGGACCGAAGTACTCCTGAAGGGAGTTTATCAAAGCTCACCATCTTGATGTAGAAGCCCATGAAGCCTGATATAAAGCCTTCCTGCTCCAGGGCATTCGTCAGACCCGCCAAGCAAGTGAAGGAAAACTCTGCAAACACTGGACAAGAGACACAACTTGAAAACAATACACATCTTTAATTTACCAATAAAATGTCGTGAAGTGGCTCTACCATAAAATAAAGGATCCACCGTCTGCTTATGTTGCACAGTGAGGAAGAGGAGAAGAAGAACAGTCCCCAGGACGACCGCTCCCGTTCCCAGGATGGCCAAAGGCCTGCAGGAGTAAATTGTTAGAAAAACACAAATAACGCTGCAAGTCACTCCAGTCTTTTTGTCAACTAGTAGCTGTAGGATTGTTATACGTCATTCTTCTTTGGAAAAAAATGTCTGACTTCATGTGAAAGTTGCGCTGAAGATTTTAATTCACTATTCATTTATCTATTCATTTATTTATTTACCAGTACTTTTCTTTAAGAATGAAAATACATTTAAAACATGCTGAACAAGTGATCTGATCATTAAGATGAAATGGAACTTTCCAATGGGGGGTTAAAATCAGTATACTGAATTTAAACATTGTAATTATAGCAACATAAATCATATTAAATAATAAACAAATAAATGTAATTAAAATCATATTTAAAATGTTTTTAAATTGTTGATTCTAACTTCACTGAAAATTTAAAAATTTTATTCAATTTATTACATTGTCCTGTCCAACTAAATGTATGTCCAGAATTAATTAATTAAATTTATTTTTTATAATTAATTATAATTAATATTTTTTTAAATATTTTTTTAATAATTTTTAATTTTTGATTTTTTTATTAATAATAATTATAATTTTATAATTCAATTTTATATAATCATATATAATATTTGATTATACACAATTCATTATAGATATGTTTTACAAAATAATTATATATTAATAATGTTTTGTTTGGACAGTTACAGCATTTTCGTTTAAAGTTTACAGCATTTGTCTTCTGACTCAATGGTCACATGACATTATCTAATGACACCTAATACAAGTATCACAAATTATACGCTCTTGATCAAAATTGTAAGACTCGTTGAGAAATTGCAAAAATGTACATTTTGCGTTTCTGTTGGAACGTAAGCAGGTTAAAAATGCAAAAAGCAGATATGGGAGTGTGACAAAAAACAATTTGCGTAAGCAATTTATTGCAAACAACCATTAAAGCGAAATACGCTGTTCATCAGCTGATCAAAAGTTTACGTCTACAGCCTTAAAAAGCTAAAATATTGGCAACAATGGACATCAGTTCCAGACAGTGGATGCCCTCCATGAAGCCATCTTCACCACCTGGAACAACATTCCCACTAGCCTCCTGGAAACACTGGCAGTTTTTCAGGTGATGAACAAGAATGATGCAGCTACTGAGTCCTTTTTTGAATACCGGTATTTTATTTCGATTTTAGGGGTAGTTTCTGTTTTTTTTTAGCTATGGTCTTAAACTTTTGATCAACTGATGAACAGTCTATATCACTTAATAAGCTCCTCACACTTGGCCTGTCACCCTCCCTCTGTAACTGGGTGTTTAACTTTCTCACAGGCAGGCCCCAGTCAGTCAGAGTCAACAATCGCACATCCAGCTCAAGAATTGTGAGCACTGGGACCCCACAGGGGTGTGTGCTGAGTCCGCTCCTCTACACGCTCTTCACCTACGATTGCGTGGCCTCCCAGAACAACACCAGCATCATTCAATTTGCGGACGACACTACAGTCATCGGACTGATCACTGGTGGTGTTGAAACATCATACAGAAGAGAGGTGGCGGACCTCATAGCTTGGTGTCGTGATAACAATCTCCTTCTCAATACAGACAAGACTAAAGAGATGATCATTGACCCAAGAACAAGGGAAAAGGAGCCGCATAGACCCCTGTTTATTGATGACACTGAGGTGGAGAGGGTGAAAACCTTCAAGTTCCTTGGCACACACATCAGCGAGGACCTCACCTGGTCTCACAACACCCAACAAATTATGAAGAAGTCCCAAAGGAGACTGTACTTCCTGAGAAGACTGAGGAAATTTGGCATGTCCACCACAATCCTGAGTTGCTTCTACAGATGCACTATGGAAAGTGTCCTTACCGCCTCCATCACTGTTTGGTACGGTAACTGTACAACACGTGATAGGAAGGCACTCCAGCGGGTGATCAAGACCTCACAGAACATTGTTGGGGCAGCCCTCCCCTCACTGCAAGACATTTATAAATCTAGAGTCCTACGCAGAACACACAACCTCATCAAGGACAGCACACATCCAAAACACTCATTATTCACACTCCTACCGTCAGGCAGACGCTACAGGAGCTGCAGCTTTTACCCACAGGCCATCAGGCTTCTCAACGAAGCACTCACACACGCCGCACGCAACACACGCACACACTCATAGCACTTTGTTTATTTATTTATTTATTTGTATTATTTATCTGTATTAATGTCTCTTCTGTTGTTGTTGCTTAATTTATTGGTATTTATGTTTATGTTTCTGATGTTCTTATTCTTTTTCTTGTGTTTTCTTTCTTTTCTTGGGAGAATGAACAGAATAAGAATTTCATTGCATAGTATAACTACCTGTTTTACTATGCATATGACAATAAAACTCTTGAATCTTGAATCTTAATGGCTGTTTGCAATACAGTGTTCCCTCGTTTATCGCGGTTCCCAAAATAGCCCGCGATAAGTGAAACCCACACAGTAGCCAACTTTATTTTTTAACATGTCTCACATTTCTCTCTTCTTCAAACACTCTCAAAGTTCAAACCTTCATTTGAATTTTAATGATCAACCTACAAGGTCGGACACAAGACATTTTTAAGTGACTCACACATATTTCACTCCTCTGACTGTGTCTCTTGGTCTTGGCGCCGCTGCGCTGAAGCGTTTTTGTATCCTTGTTCAAACATATTGTTGCTGTTGTCCTGTTTTCCTCGTCCTCCTCCTCAAACTGAAGATTAATTTATTCCCTAATGGCGTCCTACAGCCGCGTAACTTCTACCTTCCTTCAGCATGTCCAGAAGTCCAACCTTTTGTGCGCTGGTTGGCTTCCTGGGCCTTTTGGGTGCAGAACGTTTCGTCGACACTGTGAGTTTTGTTAAGGAGAAAACTTGCAAGCTGTTTGCTAGCGATGAACACAACAGGGGGCCGGGACAAAGGAGATTGATTGACAACGGTCTACGGCCAGGATGCAGAAGACAATGGGCGTTGTTACTTTACTTCCCCTGTCCAGTGATCTCCTAACCGTAGTACAGAGGCTGAGTCATAAGATGTCGTCGTCTTATTGCACAAACTTTATTGGCCTCAAAACAGACAGAGCACTGCGTGGCCGCACTGCAGGAGGTCCATACAGAAGTGGATAGTGATGTCCTGATCCGTTCTTCAGATCCGTTATGCAGGGAGCTTGCACACAGTGGCGGAGCTACTTGGTGGCTAATTTTGCCAATGGTCACTTTCCGGCCACCCCACTGGCCATTTAGACATTTCAGGTATCAACTGCCACCCCTATGTGAATAATGGTCTCACCTTGGCCACGCCAACGAAAAATTTCTGGCTCCGCCACTGCTCGCACGGGAAGTACATTTCTAACCGCTGGTTGTTTGTACTAGGGGTCGTCAATAAATTACTATTACACTGAAGCGAGTTTGTTAAAAAAAATGTCACATATTCTAAATGACACCACAAATTGATCTAGTATAACCATGTCAAATGATTAGTCCCACCCTGAAAGTATTTTGCACGCCCATTTTTTCTCATTTTTGACTTTTATTGGATCCTTTATTGGATTAAGAACCTGACTCACAGAAGTTTGTTGCAAAAGCCAAACAATATTGTTGTAAAAACAAAAAATCTCATCGGATCGGAAGCCAAAAAATGAGGATCGGGACAACCGTGCAATTTTTTTCAACTGGTCTTAAAATTTTGATCAGGAGTGTATATTCAGTATATAATTTTGATTGACATTTGTATTAATTTATGGTATTACGTTTAACAGTCAGTATGTTTATTATGGCACTTTCTGTTTGTAGTGACTATCATACTAGCGCGGGTTTCTAATATTTTGCCTCTAAAATGAAGAAGGGAACGCCCTCAGCACTTCTACACTTCTGAAAACCTCTCAAACCACTTTTAATCCACCTTTTGTAATGAATCGATTGCATACATTCCAATTTCAAACGTTCGCCTATAATAAAATAGTTGGCGTATGTTATCACTTTGAATGAAGCTACATCAAATTATCGTAGCACCCTGCAGATTCCTTTAAGCTCATAAACAAAACAGATTTACTCATGTGTTTAAATTGAGAGTGAAACCACTTCAGTGTGAACACACTTACTCCTGAAGAGCGGGGATGTTGTTCATGGCGTACAAAACAGCAGGCGCCTGCAGGGAGATGAGGAACACGCACACTTCCACAGGTAGCCTCATGGTCCACACTTCGGCGAGCCCTCCTGCTATTTGGAAGCACACAAAAAATCCAGACACAAATATATCTCCAGCTAAAGTCCTGCAGCGGTGAAGGGACACATGCTCCGTCCCACCGGTGTCCTGCCCAGTGGTGCAGATGATGATTTGATCAGTGATCAATCACGTCTCCACCTTTCCAGCTGGTGTCAAAGTCCAACTCTTTGGCTCAGTAGTGTCTCACACTTTAATGACGTGTATATAGACGAACGTATTGATTCATATAATACCTCCAAGATACCCCTTTTTATCTTAAAAGTGTTATTCTTTGTGTTTTCATTCATTTTTCAACTACATCCGACGATTAAATTGCACGAGGGCTTGTTGCACTAACGTGTATCTTTGCTTACACTGCCACCTAGTGGACGTAGCTACACATTTCAACATTTTACCTAATCCATTTTTTTTAGGCCTCGTTACCTTTAAATGTTATGAATGACAATATTAAAAACGACAACATATTAATAATAAATAAAATAAAATATTAAATTAAAATATATATAAAAAAATAAACAAAATCGTAATAATATTATACAAATATTGTGCATAATGTTTTATATTATACGTAATATTTTATGTTACATCTATTTTCTATGCAGCTTATCCTCATTAGGGTCGCGGGCATGCTGGAGCCTAGGCGGGGTACAATCGCAGGGCACATATAGACAAACAAACATTCACTCGCACGCTATGGACATTTTAGAGTCGCCAATCTTCCAGATCTTCCCGATCTCCTGACTGTGTGGCCAACATGCTAACCACTCGGCCACTGTGCGGCCATGTTTTAAGTTATAAATGTAGAATAATGATAATGTAGACATTTTTATGTTACTGCTAGCAGCCCTTTTACAGGCCTGGCTGTTTTGTGGATTTTTTTTGGGTGCAATTTTAGTGCTTTTTTTTCTTTACAGGTAGAAATGCTGGTAGAGGCAGAGCCTGGCCCTTTAAGAAGAATTGCATTGTGGAAAGTTGAGTGTTGTAATTCTGTGCTTTAGCACCAGGCTTCTGTGAATCTCTCAGTTAGTCACCAAAAACAATGTATTTGATGTTTAGGCCATTTATTGAAGCATACCGCATATAGAATGGATGGATGGGTGTTGATAGGTGTATTAAAACCTTTAAAATGATCGTTCAAAAATACACTTACTATGGATAGAAACTTCTTTCTATCTGCGATTAATTACAATTAATAATGAGTTAACTGTGGACAACATGTGATTAATCGTGATTAAATACTTTAGTTGATTGACAGCCCTAGTTATTTTATTTTACTTTATTTTGTTTAATTTTATTTTATCCATTTGTTTGCTTTCTATCGCTTATCCTGCCAGTCAATAAAGTACATCATTTATTTATTTTCCCTTATTCATTCCCGTCAGTCAATAAAGCAAAGATGTTTTATTTTTTATTAATATTTCACTTATAGATTTAGTTGTCAAGGTCCCTACATTTCCTTCCTTAAGGAGCCATCTGTCCTGTTTGGTACAAGATTAACATTTCCCTTGTCTGATGCATCTCCATTCTTGATTGGATTCCTAATCAGAGAACAAAGATTGTTTATTTTTCAAGCCGCTACAAAATAAAGTGTACTATAGATGAGACGAGGAATGAATTCATTATGTAACATCTTCTGGATAAACATTTCCAAAGCGGGCCCTCTTCTAATGCAACTTTATCTTCTGCAGCAAAGCTTCTGAAGAGGATTACACCCCACAGAAACTTAGTGTCCAGTGAGAGTGGAGAGGGGTGGGGTGTCGGAGTAGAAGAGAGGGGACAGACAAGCTCTGACCTGCATAGCACACACAATCACTATCCTTAAGCGTGTCCATTTGCCTCGAAAGCACCATGTTGCATCCTTTAATCATTGGTATCGTGACGGTGAACACCTCGCTAACCGTCGTCTACTGGACCTTCCTTCTGGGTGATGCCTACTTCAAGTGGCTGATGGAGCCAGAGGACAAGCCCAAGCAGGTGGTCACCCCGGCCTGAGGAGGCAGCATGGCATGCTGCCCACCTGCCACAGTGACTGCTGTTGTTTGCGTCTTCTTAGGAGTTTAGTCCGCTTGTTGTCTTTGGAGTCTCATTTTACCTTTATTTTCTGGAGCACACTCCTTTTTAGTTGAGTGAGTGGAAGTGCAGGTGACAGAGGAAGGAGTCAATGGAACAGGTGAGTTCTCACTCCGAAAATATGGATTAAAAAGTATTGGGACACCTAATAACCTTTTGTGGTGCAAAGGGCCAGTCCCTGAGGTGTTCCCTCCAAGTTACAAGTATAGAATGCTTCAAACTGTGTTTCCTAAGCTGTCGTTAATGCGTTAAATATCAGTTGCGTGGGTGTCCCAGCATATTGTTTGTTTCAAAGAACAGAAGATCCCAAACAAACCCTGCCTTCCAATTTGCTGACCAAGGTAAAAGCAGCTGACAGGCGTCATCGAAATCCTATCAAGGATTAGCGAGAAATACCTCGACACAGCGGACGAGCCCTCCTTGACAGACGCATTTATTTTTCCCATCTCGCTCAACATGAACGACGACTTCTACTGCGGTCTGCACCCGGTCTCCTGGTTCATCCTCTTCGCAAACGTGGCCCTCATCATTATCGAGTGGCAGTTTGTCATCACTCGCTTCGTCCAAATTAACATGCCGCAAAAAGAGAACAAGACGGGACCCTAGAGGAGGACATCTGATCTTGATGGTTGTCATCGCTTTTGTTTTGTTAGTGAAAAGGAATGATAGTGTTCTTCGTGAAACATCACGCAGGTTGTCTCATTTGACCTTCTTTCTTTGTTTCTGGTCCATTTCAGATGCACCTGATGCCCTCTAATTTAGAAGCCCCTTTATTCACGAGTCAACGAACAGAGCTGAGAAGGCATTTTTTAAGTCTTGATCACCAGGTAAGACAGAAATGTTCATTTGCAATAATTATTAAGCGTTCCTTTCTGTGTTTTCCCCTTAATATCACTGACTGTTGAATCAGATATCACATATCTTTATTTTTATTTTGTAACCTTGACATTTTATTACACAGTTTTAACCCCAGAGGGAACATTTTAAATGAAAAATAAATACACTGGCTCCCTAACATGATTGACATTTGAATATTTTTATTATTATTATTATTATTTTTAAATGTATAATATTGTTAGAATAAAGTTGTAATTGTAAATAAATATACAAAAATAACAATAAATAAACACATCCATTTACTATTGATTTTTTTTGTTACTGACATTTGGATCAGATATGTTTTAAGATTTTATTTATTGTTATATATTTTTTCATTTATTGTATTATATTATATTAATTTCTGAAATGAAAAAAAGTTATAAATTAATAATTTTTCTCCCTGATGTGACTTTTTTTTTAAATTATTGTATTATTATTACTATTTTACTATAAAGTACAAAAAATAACGTTAAACTAATTGAATAATGAATTAAAAGATCAATGCTATTGTTCTATCAGTGACATTTTTTACATTTTATTATACTGTTTCAAAAGTTAAGTAGAAAGGATAAAAAATATACATAATAAATAAGTAAATAAATAAATACATTTGTTTCTTAATATCACGTACATTTAGATTTTCATTAATTTAATTTTCATTAACATTTTGATCAGATGTTTTTTTCATTCTTTTTAAAATTGACTGTACTGTAGAAACAAAAAAAAACATTGAAGCAACCGCTAATAATAAACTAATATCTAACTATGTAAACGTGATCACGACTTTCCTGACTCCTTCTCGAGTAATATTAGACAATGATGCAGTACCACTTGTCCACCTTTTGAGCTGCAGTTGAAAGATTCATAATCTTCATGTGTTAACTCTGGTGAATGTATGTGGACAGTGGACACCTTTAGATGAAAAGGGGCCAAGACGGTCAATTGGATTGTCTTGGACTGCATATCCAAGTGTGTGGTGTATCTGTACATACTGTATGTGCAACGTTTGTCATGGATGACCATGAGCATCTTTGGTGTAATACGACCCACGTCTCAGTGCTCATACGTCTAATCCCTGTGCAGATGGAATGCTGATATTGCAGGTTGACACGCTCAATCCTATTAACTCTCCCTGTCCTATATTCACCTCTTACGCTCACTCAGTCACTGCCATGTTGGATCCTCAGTGAAGTTCTCTAAGATGTATGCAGGGTTTTAAGTAGGGATGTCCGATTGTATCCGCCCACCGATATTATCAGCCCGATACTGGCATAAAAATTTAATATCGGTGTCTGTTTTTTTCTCTATAATAAAAACCGATAAAGCCCTTTAAGCAACATTGCTGAATTTGCTCCTAATGTGATGCCTCATGTGGTTAATACCAAGAAACTACGGTCATCTGTAACTTCAATCTGAGCAACATTTGTGGGTGTGTTTCTGTGCAAAGTTTCGGCGTTTATAGTCCACACGCAGAACATACTTGAGCCGACGCTTTGCGTAGGAGTGTTAGGGGTGGCAGGACGCGGTGGGTTGTCAAAACACCGCGAATGGTGAGGGTGGTAGCGGGAATGTAAAAAAACAAGGAAATAGCGGCAGGCAGACGCGGTACCAGACACCTCGGCAGATAATGCGCTGCTGCCGGATTCACCAAACTTGTGGAGTTCCTCGAGCCACGCTTTGCCATGCCCAATCACGAGTATTTCTCTTCCGCGAGTTGTACAATGTTGTTTATAGCCACGTCGAGAAGCTAATTGCTAGTGCTGTATCCATTAGCTTCACAATTCCACGACAGGAGATGTGTAATGTTACACATATCGGTGTCGGCTGATATCGGAATAGGAAATTGAGAGTTGGACAATATCAGCATATCGGATATCGGCAAAAAAGCCAATAACGGACATCCCTAGTCTAGACTAAAGAATTGGCAGACTTGAACAAAATTTTTACTCTTTTGAGGCTGTCCTTCCTTAAAGATGTGCCTTCCACAGACATCTGTCCATCCTTCCACTCATCGTTTTTAAAGTCCTTTATCTTGCCATGAAGGTGGATGATGATCAGGTCACTCAACATTATTTGAACAGACGAGAGGACGTCATGAATGAAGACACGTCCCAGAACGCCTCACAAAGAGCTTTGCTGTGGAATGTTTCCCAGCTGGTGTTTGAACACCGGCAGCTTCTTCAGCTTACCCAAGGGAAGAAACAAGTGGAAGAAGAGGAAGCGGAGGCCTATTTCGTGGACTACATCCCTCCAGCAAGCGATGCCATAATGCTACCACAAAATGTAGTCTATGTCCTCGTCGGGGTGGTGTTGGTTGTAGCGGCCACTTACGCCATAGTGGGACATCTGATAAAAGATCTCATGCATGACCTGGCAGGTAACCTCAGGCAGGGAAGTCCAGTCACCTCTCTGGTGGTTTTGTATCAGAACCAGTTTTGTACCCAGACTGTGTTGTTGTGTGCCTGTTTCCCCCGTGGACCTCCGTATTTTCCAAGTGTTTGTGTGCAAAGGTCAATCATCCCAACAATGGTCTTATCTTTCCATTAAATTTAAACATGTGATCCTGAAGAAATAATGTCATGTCTCAATACAAAATTATGTTGAAAATGTATTTTATAGACTTATTCTGGTGACCGTGAATTGACTATCGTCCTTTACGGCAGTGATCCCCAACGTTTTTTTGACCCACGGACTGGCTTGTGTTCCGGGGGGAAGGTGTTTGTACATTATAGCGATCTAATTTATGTTATTTATTATGTATTGTGTAAAACTAAGACATGAATAACATCAAATTAAAAGCACAAAATGAATGCCAACCCACCATCCACCAGTTCAAGTTCCAGCCAAGTTTTTCCAGAGAGATGATTACATCGCTGTTTGACGTGTGTGGTAAAAGGCAGTGTGCTAGCATAACTTGAGACAAATGTGCACATTAGCACTCAATAAGTCATCAAAACTTACCTTTATGCATTCCCACATAGTATCAGCATTTGACACCAAATATGAGGTGAAAAAAAAATGGTAAAAATACAGTAGTAGTCTATCTGTGCGGCATGAGATAAAGTTAGCACACGCACAATGGACATGCGTCAAGTGAGACGGATGTAACAGAGAGAATCCGGCCACTTTTCAAAATAAAACATTAAAAACAAATTTTTAAATAATGGAAATTATTTTTTCTTTCTGTGCGGCCCGGTACCGAATGACCCACGGCCCGGAACCGGGCCATGGCCCAGGAGTTTGGGATCACTGCTTTATGGGACAAGAAAAATATTTAGTTATTTAATTTGATAATAATATTTAATTAATAATACAATTACAAAAAATCCAAACTATCTCTTTATGGTTACTTTCACCTTCACTGAAGACTACTGTTTCCAAAGACATGATGTTGCAGCGAGACACCCCACGGACACCATCTT
This sequence comes from Dunckerocampus dactyliophorus, assembly GCF_027744805.1. Classification (NCBI taxonomy): domain Eukaryota; kingdom Metazoa; phylum Chordata; class Actinopteri; order Syngnathiformes; family Syngnathidae; genus Dunckerocampus; species Dunckerocampus dactyliophorus. The sequence continues at coordinate 12,820,478 of NC_072820.1, read as the reverse complement.
CCTGTTTTGTCACGAGTTATTTCTTGTAATCAATAGTGTTTCTCATCATCTTCATCAAAATGCTGCCATGTGGGCTCCATTTGGGGTTATAGTATTGAGGTGAGAAACACTACTGAATTCAAGAAACAACTCATGTCAAAACCGGAAGGTGGTGGTGGTTGATCTCGCTGCCACATCGTGTCTTTGGGGACAGCATGTCAAAGAATCACGTCTTCAGTGACGGTAAAAGCAATGTTAAATGTTCAATTATCCCTTTCATTAATCATTTATAGTATTTACATGCATTTCAAATAGTTGTCTGCATGTAAAACTGTAATCGTAAAACTATAAAAATGTGTTTTGTGTTAATATTTTTGGCTTTCTGAAACAGACTAATTGAATTGACATTATTTCTTACGGGAAAAGTTGGTTCGTTTCAGTTAAAGTCAGACCTAGAACAAATGAATGACGCTAACCAAGGTTCCACTGTAATTGGTGTACAAATCATTGCAGTACTTATCTGCAGCCAGCAGAGGTGCTGTTGACTCATTTAGCATCAGTTTGTGATCGAAAAGAGCAAACAGGGACGTTAAGATGTGGCACAAATGTTGAATAAAACTGCACAACGCTTACTATTTCCTAACATTTTATTTCCTCAGACTGGATTCTTGGCCCCAAAGCAGTGGAGGATCACTGTGAAGAAGGTACAGCAGCGCTGGAAGCAGATGAAGAAGAAGAAAAGATGGTGATGGAGAGAGACAAGGTGAAGATAGAGAAAGCCGCTGTTCATCCAGTCCTCCACCGAGGAGAAACACCATCACTTCCTCTTCAGGAGAAAAGAGAACCTCTTCACATAGTGTAACTTTTGCCTGCCCTCTGACCCCTCATGTTACCTCCCTTTAAATTTAGCATGTTAGTTTCTGTCATTTAGTGACGCTTAACTAAAACCTTTTCTTTTTCTTGTCTATACTTAATACTACTCTGTACATACAGTAACACCTTAATAAGATATATACAGATATATATAAGATAATATATATACAGATAATAATATAACCTTTTGTTAATCAACAACATTTATTATAAAGGAATTCCCAGTGCTCCATTGTTGTAACATGACGTGTTCCTACAGTACATCCACCTACCAGCTTCTCTTCAATAAATAACTTAACAATGCAAGTTAGTCTCGTCTGCTTTCATTATTAATCCATCTTACTTTCCTTCCTGTGTGGATAATACCTGCTCAGGACACACACCTCATTTGGAAACCATGACTCAGCATCAACCTCATTACAGACAGACAGACAGACAGACAGACAGACAGATAGATCGATCGATCGATAGATAAATAGATAGATCGATCAATAGATAGATAGATAGATAGATAGATAGATAGATAGATAGATAGATAGATAGATAGATAGATAGATAGATAGATGGATTTCTTTAATTCATCTCTATTTATTATTATTGTTTTTATGATCATATCTATTAATTTTAGTTATTTGCGTTTCTATTTTATTGATTTGAAATTTGAAATTATTATTTTATATATTGTATTGTCTTGTAATGTAATGTGTACTTGAAAAGTGCAATATCAATTGTATTTTATTATTATGTTGTAAATGTGAATTTAATAATTCATTATAGAATAAATACTGTATTAATTAGATTTTATTATTGCTGTCCTTCTGAATATTGTATCTTTTACTATATTTCAGTATTATTAGAAATAAAATGAAACCTATTTTTTTTTATTATTTGTAATAATATAAATAATACAAAAATGAAAAATATTTCTATTTTTTGTATGGTGACCTTCAGTGTTTCGAAAGCACCAAAATAAATCCATCAATAAATCCAAAACATAAACTATGGCAGAGATTTGCTGCATCATTAATTCAGTCAGCCAAGGTTTCCAGTAAATAAAAAAACACAAGGAAAAAGAACAGTAAACATGGATAAATAGGTTGGATCTTGGAACTGTTCTATCAAGTCTGACTGGTGTGTGTCCCACCTAGTCTTTGCGTATGAACTGAGCAAGCCTGCCACTATCTGACCTTGAGTGTTCCAAGCTGTTCTAATCTCTTTCCATCCTCAGTACGGCTCAACATTGCACACCCTCATGGACTCCATCGGGAGAACCTTGACAATATTCCTTCTCATCTGTCAGGAATTTGACCTGGCGTGAGAATAACACTTTAAGAGGAATTCCTGAATGAAGCCTTGTGAAACCTCTTGAAAGCCATGGAAGTACCAGTAGATAGCTTAAAGGTCCGTTACAAAGAAGAAGACGGGGCGGTGCTGTTTGAGAGCTACATTCCCCCTTCCAGGGACGCCATCCACCTGCCGACATATGTGCTCTACTTGCTCATGGCCATCTTCATCGTGCTGGGGGTTCTCTACGCCATCATTGGTCACCTCATCAAGGACCTCATTCATGACTTTGCAGGTCAGGGGTTAGGTTGCTCAGTTTTGATTGACAGTGTCAATTTAACAACAACAGATTTAAACAGCTTGTCTAATTAAAACTAGTTTTGATCATTCATTGGACTGCGTACCTGTACCTAATACATGTCTACTGTTCTTATGAAAAAGACAAATACATTTATGATGGCGACATATATCTTGTCAATTTTTTTTCTCCCAGACTGGCTCTTAGGGGAGCAGCCCGAGGAGGTGGTGGTCAACTACTGTGAAGCCAAAGACAAATTCATGGCCGACTGGTGTCCGGAAACCACACCGGAACTGCAGGAGATGGCCCGAGCTGAGGAGAACAAGATGGCCGATAAAGACTTTAATAAGTCCCCTGCTATTTGGATTATTTCCACAGAACCAAGTGCGACCAGGACAGGACCACGTGTGGTGTTTGGGAAAAAGGCTTAAAGAGGAACAAGAAGATAATGTCCAATCAATGAGTTGAGATTTGCCATTAATGACAATACATCGTAGTTACCGCCACGTATGCTGTACCAGCTTTTGTGTTAGGAGGACATCTAGTGGTTCTGTAGCGTCAGTGGAGCTGCTGATCACTTTTAACACCAGTTGAAAAATTGCAAGAATTTACATTTTGCACTGTTGAATCTTAAAGGGTTCCAATCTCCGTTGGGCATTTCTGTGTGGAGTTTGCATGTTCTCCCCGTGCGTGTGTGGGTCTTCTCCAAGTACTCCGGTTTCCTCCCACATGCCAAAAACATGCATGTTAGGTTAATTGGTGACTGTAAATTGTCCATAGGTATGAATGTGAGAGTGAATGGTTGTTTGTCTATATGTGCCCTGCGATTGGCTGGCGACCAGTCCAGGGTGTACCCCGCCTCTCGCCCGAAGTCAGCCGGGATAGGCTCCAGCATACCCGCGACCCTAGTGAGGACAAGCGGCATAGAAGATGGATGGATGGATGTATCTTAAAGGAAAACTGCATCTTTTTTAAATTTTGCCAATCATCCATAATCCTTATATGTGACATGAACGCACGTCTTTCTCTTTTCTGTGCATTCTAAAGATATTAAAAACAGATAAAAAGAGATAGCTCATTACTGCCTGTAATGGGACACGGTACATTCTTGATAACATGTAATGCTTACGGTATGATAACATGTAACACTTACAGTATTTTGTCGTATTTTGTTCCTTTTAAGCATTACCAGAACTTTCTTTCTTGATTTCACATAGGAACATAGAAATGAACGCCTACACCTAGCATTAACTTATCTAATTCAAAAATAAAAACACAGCAGCAACTCCAATATATAGCCTTTATCCTTAGGTAGTCGCCTGAGGCGTTGTGAGCGCGTTGTGACGTGTTTGAACAATGTTAATAATAATAAATACAATGTCGCTGTAGCTTGGTTAAAGGCACGTCAGATTGAATGTACAGCACAGGCCTAAAGTTTGGACACACCTTCTCATTCGACGCGTTTTCTTTATTTTCACGACTATTTACATTATAGATCCTCAGAACTACGAATGAACACGTGTGGAATTATGTACTTAACAAAAACATGTGAAATAACTCTAAATATGTCTTATATTTTAGACATAGATTTGATGTCTTATTAATTTTTTTTTGTGATAGCGCTGCAAACCCTTGGTGTCCTCTCAAAGAGCTTCATGAGGTAGTCACCTGAAATGGTTTTCACTTCACAGGTGTGCCTTGTCAGGGTTACTTGGTGGAATTTCTTGCCTTATTAATGGGGTTGGGACCACTGAGTTGTATTGCGTGTACAAACATTTGGCCTGTACTGTAAATGGAGTATTGTTGGCGCTTACTGGAGCTGTTTCAGATGGCTTTTCCAATTACAGTACATGCATTCTTAGCTTCGTCTTTTCATCTGTTTTTTAAAAAAAGAGAAAGACATATGTGTTCATGTCTCACATAAGGATTGTGGATGACGGGCAAATTTTTTTTTTAAAGTGCCGTTTTCCTTTAAGGATGTTCTAAGTCAGGGGTGTCAAAGCACAGGGGGCCAAAACTCAAAACCTAATTTAGGTTGTGGGCCGAACTGGACATTACAATCCATCCAATTCCCCAACTTTGTATCTTCCTGATTATTTATCCTGAAATTTTCAAAACTTGTATATTTCTACATATTGAAAGTATTAAAAAACATAAAGCACACCCATATGCATCATCTGTGCACACACCAAGATGCTTGTTTGAAGTTGTGAACATGACAGGACATGCCCCAATAATCCAGGCTATAAAAATAGTACTTAGTATGGTCAAACTTTGAGAAAATGTGTCATTACCACTGACGAGTAGATAAGTAAGCAGCCTACACACCTTTTATCCCGGTTTCCCGTGCAGGCAGTGCTGGGAATGGAACATGCAATATAATGCACCCCTTTGGTTGCGTTTTCAGGTTGGGGCAAAATGCACATGACAGCTGGTGAAGGTGTCTTAATGTGGACATTTTTTATTTTTAAACTTCACTCGTGTGGATGGACTTTTTTTTTTCATCCGAGTGGGGGAAATGTGCATTTTTTCCGTGTCCGTTCATTCCTGCTTGGAATTTCTACTTTTTGATCATCCGCAGCTCTACGACTGTGGTTGTTTAGGCATAGTTGTTCGTTTCAATAAAGTGATTGTTGATCGACCACCTCTTCGTCATTCTCTCAATGTCCGAGCAAAAGCTACTGTATTTTATATCAACACAGAAGAATCACAATCTGCAAGCTCTGTAACCGGGAAGAGTTTGCAGCTGTGGAATGGGCAGACTACACATTTCCAAGCATGCTTTGCTGTAATATTTAATACAACGACACAAGACAATGTAACAATATCAACAAAATGAAACAATTGCCGTATTCCTGTAAAAATTACAATACTGTAGTGCAAAATAACTGAAACTAAAACTGCTGACTCTCTTTCAAATCGTTTGGATTTGTCCAAAGAATTATTTCCTTAGTTTGTAAACAATATTACAATATATACATATATAAAATATATGTGAACAACACAACAAAATACACAGATATTTGAACATAAAAGAGAAGTGAAAAATATCAATCTCATTACGCTAGTATCGACTGATACTACCCTAGTATAGCTATTATTGATATTTGTATCGACCCGCCCACCTCTGTGCATGCTGCCCTATGGAGGGTGAGCAAGCCTCCTCCTCCTCCTGCAGCAGCAGCGGCGCGCCAACGCGCTCCACTCTGCCCCTGTTTCTTCATATCTCTGGGAGAAAATGTCTCACCACGGTGTGGTTTAAAGCCAATATGGATACCCGTTGATTTAAAGGAATTACTTGCATGGATTGGAGGTCATCGCCGATGTGGGGAGAGTGTGAGAGGTGAGCTGCTTTTCAAGCTAATCGTGCGTAAAGGGGAAACTGCGTTTTTGACCACAACACGCAAATTAGCCAATATTTTGCTATTTTCGGAATGCAGACAGCGTTGTTGTTGCAAAATGCCAGGTGTCTGACAAAAGAACCGGTTGTCCTGAATGCACAAGGCCCCCATACGGACAAAGCTGCGGCACATTTCCAACAGCACACCAACCTGATCTGCAGATTCGTCATTTTTGTCATGGCCAAATTAAAATTCAATTCCTGTGCTTATTGGTGACCCATTTAGAACAAACAAGCAACAACAAAGCAGCAGAAATAAAAAATAAATGCAGCACAGGTACAATACATTTCCCATAGAGTGCCTATGTGATATTCTCCTGCCATACTGCAGAGTGGCACGTAACAGCAGTCCTGTTGTGCTATTTTTAATCTTGATATGTAGCATGAGGAACACTCCTCGTCTACTCCTGCAGTTAACTTCTACAGCTCAGGCATGCAGCAACCTGTCTTCTTTGCAGCTGTTGTTGTTGAGGAATTTGCCGTGTAGGGACTTGCATCAATAGCATGGGGTAGGTTTAAAGCATGCATGTGTAGAAGTAGCAGGCCTGTACATGATGCTTTAATAGCACAACGCGTCATTTATTACCAGCATCACATGCCGTACTCGCAGGGCCTACTCATATCCCTCCAAATGTTCCCTGCTGGGTGTCCCTCACCCCTCTCTGATGAGGTCTTCACAGAGGTGCAAATGAGATCCTATTATACATGTGAAAAGAGATCAGATCAGTTGGTATGCTAGAAGTGGAGTGGAAGGTACACACAACACAATCCAGGATGATTTGTTTGACAGTTTTTCTCTGGAAATAAAGGAAACTAAAATATTCTGTTCCAGGGTCAAACTGTTACCATCCGAAAAGCGTTATTTTAACCACGGAACATTCTTAACGGTAAACAAATAGAACAGTCACAACTTTAACGACAAAGCCGTGATGTAAAGGTGGTTCTTGTGGCAGATGCACCTCGGTGTCGGACATAATTGTCACAAAAGTGTGAGGATTTCATCTTTACTTTGTTTCACCGAAATTGAAGCAATATATTCCCACGTCAAACCATTGCCATCTTAAACCTTTATTAACTGTTCAGGAAAAGTTTTAAGTAGCATTCTAACATTCTTCACTGTCATATGAGTGTAGAAATACTACTAATACAGTAATAACATTGTTAGTATAAAACATTAAGCACTCAATCTTAACTTTATTGAAGAAGATAGATAGATGTTGTTTATATTCTTGTAAGTTGTTCTTTTATCACACCCTGTCGAGACTGTTCCTTATAATGGAAGCCAAAGAAAAACATAGCCGCAGCATTAATAATTGTCATCGATGACAGTGGGTTAACATCTGCGATTTTGTGCAACTTTGGAGGCAAAATTTACCCAAATGGTTTGGTTATTTTGAAAATAGTTGAATCTGACATCACAGTCTGGAGATCGGGAACACCTGGGTTCGATTCTCCCTTGGGTATTTCTGTGTGGAGTTTGCATGTTCTCCCCGTGCGTGCGTGTGTTTTCTCCGGGTACTCCGGTTTCCTCCCACGTTCCAAAAACATGCATGTTAGGCTAATTGGCGACTCTAAATTGTCCATAGGTATGAATGTGAGTGTGAATGGTTGTTTGTCTATATGTGCTCTGCGATTGGCTGGCGACCAGTCCAGGGTGTACCCCGCCTGTCGCCCGAAGTCAGCTGGGATAGGCTCCAGCATGCCCCCACGACCCTAATTAGGAGAAGCAGCATAGAAAATGGATGGATGGATGGATGGATGGATGAATCTGATATTGTAAGGGGTTTTTGACTTGGGAGGTTACTGTCAATGCATTTCACTATACAGTAGTATGTGTGTGTATGTACCCACTGACAATAGTGCTTGTGCTGTTTCTCCCATAGTGCTGTGGAGGAGGACCCCTCATCTAAAATCACAGGCCCCATGACAGGTAGGCCTGTTATACTGTATATTAAGAAATGTATTAAAAAGCATATATATATATATATATATATATATATATATATATATATATATATATATATATATATATATTTGTCTCATGCAGCTCTTTCTATGTTGTAGATTTGTGTAGAGATGAAGCAGACAACTCTCCTCTTCTTCAGCCTCACACTCTAAAGCAGTTTGAGCAGGTCAGCCTTTCTACGTTCTTCTTTGTTTATTGTACACATTCTACAGCTGCTTACTAAAATGTGTCCTAAGAAGGCAGGCTGTGGCCCAAATCCAATTCTTCCATCAGTGCACTTCAGTATGTATGCAATATACGCTGTATTCTTAGGCCCTGTCCACACGAATACGGATATTTTAAAACCGCATATTTTTCTATGCGTTTCGGCCTCTCATCCACACGCATACGGAGGTTTTTGTCCTTAAAGGCGCAGCTTTTGGAAAACTCCGGCCAGGGTGAAGATTTTTTTAAATTCCAGCTTCAGTGTATTCGTGTGGATGGCGAAAACTGAGCTTTTGGCTTGTTGGCGACAGATGACGTAACAATTATGTGCTCTTATTTCCACATTAGATAAGCATAATTTAATGTGTGCAAAGGCAAACGTAACATTGCTGCTTTCAAGCATGCTGAAGTGACTTTTTGTGTTTATAAGAGTAAACATAGGCCTACTTTCGCTTTACATTGACGAGCAAAGGTGCCATTGTGCGCTTCGGAGGATGCTATACTGCTGTTTTGCTCGCTAAATGGCTACGACACCCCTGCCAACGATGGCAATTTGGGACAAGACCCTTTCACAAGCATGTCGTTATTTTGGAAGAATGGCTCGGGAATGTTAGCATGGCAAGAAGCTTGTGATTGTGTTTGACTGAGCTTCTTCCCCGCACAGTGAAAGCTTCCCTGTTCTATATGCCTGCCTTGTTCTGCATAACCATTGTCGTGGAGGCACTTAAACAAGGACAATTTGCCAGACATAAAAATGATTTCAGCCATGATAGCGTCACAGCCGATGGAGTTCTTTGTTGATCGATAAAATTACATTACACATCATTATAGTGATAATCAACATCTGCTACGTTTGAATACAGAGCATGTTTCATGGTAAATGGTCTTTCACTTGTATAGCGCTTTTCCACCTTCAAGGCACTCACTCACCCGCTTTGACACTGCTAGCACGTTTACCTACTGATGATGCAGCATCAGGAAGATCGTCAGGAACTCGTAACCTTCAGGTTGGGAGGCGACCACTGTACCACCCGAGCCATGCCGCCCCCTGTTTGTTCTGTTGTTTCATCCATTTTCAGTTTTATAATCAATAAATTTTGCTGACAAATGTGAAATAACGTACTGACAAGTAACGCTACTTCGCTAGCTTCTATGGTACATTTCCATGGGTGTTACCGTATAATACATTGTAAGGAAATGACGTCATTGGCGCCCCTTACTTTGGCATGCGCATGGCTGCCTGCGTATGCGTATTTGTGTTGATAGGAATACTTTTAAAGCGTCACCTGTTACGTTCTGGTTGGTCTGGAGCTGTAGGAAGCTTGACCCCCGGTGTGCAGAGACGAGGCGTTTGGCGTGCAAACAAAAAAGTCTTTAATTGTACAGGTGCAGGGATAAACAAAAGGCGACAGAGGAAAAGCTCTGTGACAAAAGGTGCAGATAGTCCCGATAGTAGTGGATAGTTCACGTGACAGCACTAACTAGGAGACGAGGAACGTGAGTCGCAATGGCAATGAACCAGCGCCGCACGTACGACAGCGCTGGCCTTTTAACCGCCGCAAATGACAATTGGCCGCAGCTGTCCGGCCACCAAGCGTGAAGTGGCTGTCTCCACAACCACGCAGGAAGTACAGCTCTCCAAAATAAAGGCGCAGGACGGGAGCGAGTTCTTCCTGTCCTGCGAAACCTAACATCACCGTTTGGATAGAGATTTTTTTTGACACCGGAGAGGGGCAGATGTGCGTTTTTGAAAATACCCGTATTCGTGTGGACATGGCCTTAGTTCCCCAGGGAGCAAATTTGGACAGTGTAGTACTGTTGCTCCCTCGCCTTTTTCTGCTCTCCTTTTTAATTCTGACTTTCAACTACTTGAATTATGTTTGAGGGTGTTTAGGGTCTGTCGCTGATGCTGCACACGCACCATTTGGGACTGCATTTTGCTGTAGTTCTCAGTGTGAACACTCAGTGTGGTATGGAAGTGCGCAAATTGAGACACAGCCTAAAGCCACCTTGACACTTGCACAAAATTTGTCCCCACAATGGTATGCAATTTTGTGTGCCAATGAGTAGATGGGGAAAAAAATCCACAATTTGGGTCACGGCTTGCCATTGAGCGGTGATGGTGGGTCCCGCAGCCAACCCAGTTGAGAACCACTCATCTAAATGACACGCATTGCCAGAGCGAAGACTGGCCACAGCAGGACAATGCGGAGGCAAAGTTTGTGCATGTGTCAAGGTGGCGTAAGACCTCTGTGTTGCCATCTTGTGGTTCAATGTGTCGCTACAGGATTAAATACCGAGTTTTCCCTTTTTTATATCATTTTAGTTTTGTGTTTCCGTGGTCAAAAGTTTTGAAGGCTAGCAAAATAACTGAGCTACAGTATACTGTATCAGTGCGACAATGGGAATGGAATGGGATGACCACAGAATGGGCTGTTTTAAAAAAAAAAACAAACACTGGGAATTATGACAGTTAGGACTCTCATTTGTGTTTCTTATGGGTATTGTTGGCAAGCCGTGCTGTGTTGTTTACTGCATGGTGGAAACATGGCTTGTGCCTTTAGTGCAATCTCTATCCAAGATAGCAAACTGCATTCAGTAAAAGGTCTTAAAATCCTGTGAAGAAAATGAGATCACCTGTAGCTGAGGGTATCACATGGAAAACACCCCGGGTGTCCCGAGTCTCCCCTGGGCTCCAACATGGCCCACTTTCCTTGTCTTTCCCATGCAGGATTATTACATTTTGTGCAAGATACATCTAGACAAATATTCTTCTTATTATTGTTAGGCTGCAGAATACCAATGCGGACCAATGTTGTCTCTTGACAGCAAGCAATTAGAGTTTATTATTATTTGGGAAAACTATAGGATCTTCATTATATTTCTAATGCAGGTTCACGGTTGTGATTTGATTGTGAATTAAAAGTGATTGATCAGCAGGCATGTACAGATGAAGTCCATTGTGAAGTCTTTTCATGACCTTCACGTGTTTCTCAATTCAAAGGTGACCAAGTGTATGCTACTTCATTGGAAAAAGAGTGTCACTTACCCCTCAAATTACCTGTGCTGATGGCTCGAACTAGAGTTCGTCAGCTCCTACAAATACCTGGATCTCCGGTTGGAACACTTACTTTCTTTCAAGCGTCACATCAATAATCTGCAGGCCAAAGATTGGGGTTCCTTTACTGTAATAAGGCCCTCTTTCACCTGCTCTGCCAAACATACCCTGGTGATACTCCCTATGTTTTATTATGGTGATGTCATATAGAAAGTGGCCTCCAAGTGTGCCCTTTACGGACTGGATACGCTCTACCATTCAGTCACCCGTTTTTCCTCTGGTGCGCCTTTCTCGACCCACCATTGTGATACAAACTGATGGGCTGGCCCTCCCTCCACATTTGGCGACTTCATCACTGGCTTCTAGTTCCAACCCATAACAACTATCGCCTGACATCCAGTGACATCATTACATTGTCTCTTCCAAAAGCCCAAAAGTCTTTGACAAAAATTCCTTTAGTTTTGCTGCTGGAACTCCCTCCAACAGTCCCTTAAACTTTCAGCTCTTCCATCACTCCACCTGTTTGAACAGAAATTGCAACAGTTCCTAGCTGGCTGTTGTAAGTGCTGATCTTGATATTAGTAGTTAGAATAGGCATTCTTCTGTCTCGAGAGACAATGGTAGCGGCCTGGGGCAAGGCAGGGCAGGGCAGTGCGCAAGCAGAGTGTGTGGAGACGGTGTGCTGCCCATTCAACATGGGCCCCCTCTCAGCCCTGCCAACAGGGTCCAATGGAACCGCCAACCTACAGGTGTCCAGACTACCTGCTCTACCTTCTGAGCCACAGGCGCCCCATTATACATTATTGCTAATTGCTAATGATAGGCATCAGCAATTTACTATACTGTCTTTTTACTTAAATGTTTTTTCCTCATTGGTTGTATGATTATACTGTGGATTCCTGTATTTGTGTTGTTTTTACTTTATGCTGGGGCCTCTTCCAGGTCATCACTGTAAATGACAAGCTGTTCTCAGTTGATCTTACCTGGTAAAATATAGGTGAAATAAATAAGAAAAAGTCATGACTTGCACAATGTAGGTTTATTTCACATTTACAAATAAATGGGCATTTGCTGGAATTGATTAATGGTTATTTTTTAAATGCTGGGATGGGAAAATCATTCTAAATATTCCAAACTCCTGCTTCAATGCAGGTGTTGTGCTCAAACACCGGCTGTCAACGCATTTTGGCCAATCAGAAGCCTGAGAAAGATAACAAAAGTCTGCATAAAATGAGACCAAAAGCTGCAAGTCAATAATTTCATGTTCTGTTGTTAAATGAGATAAAAGAATGTTAGATAATGTTGCACATTTTTTATGACACAAACCAAAACGCTCAGTTTTAGCTGGAGTTTTTGAAAATCTCCCTTCTGGGCAGAGTTTTCCAGTTTTTAAGGACAAAGTCCTACGTTTGCGTGTGGACGCATGAATGCATATTTTTCTGTGCCTCTTTGGGTTGTTAAAAATATCCGTATTCATGAGGACATGGCCTTAAGCCATACCTGTCAACTCCCCACCCCCTTTTTCCCCAGGAAACTCACATATATTATTCTTTCCCGTTGCCTTCTTGTTTGAATATCTTCTCTTAAATTTAAATGTTCCCCTATTTTGAATACAAAAAAAAATCTTCAGGTGACAGTGGGGATGCTATTCGACCTCCGCTCCCATTTTCACGTATTTTACAGAAATTTTCCTTTATTTTCAAAAGCAAATGCTGACAGGTATCATTTAATCAACAATCAATTCCACATATTTCTTACCAATCAATTAATAAATTTTTATGCACACTTGTAACAAGTATTAAAGATGGAAGGATGCATCAAATATCAAGATATTAATTAAATATACATATAATATTAAATATGAATGTTTTATGATATGTTGATTGCGGAAGAAAATAGAAGGAATGTCACATAATGTACTGTATAACAGACGTTAGGGATGTTGGAGTGTGTTTGTTGAGAATTGTTGCGATCTTTGAGTTCTTCTACACTAAACTCATCCAAGCATGCCTTTTTGGACCTTGCTTTTTCAACTGGGTATGAAAAAGGGTTGCGACAAAGCGTCTTGTTATGATGAAGAACTGAGACAGAAGTGGAGCTACGAGAAACCCTGATTGATTTATTAATTGATTAAGGTGTGTGTCTAAATACGCAGAGTGGGTCAATCAGTATTGATGAGCAAGACTAACACTGCAGCTCGTCACCCAAAGGAGCATCATTTCAGACATGCTGTTTGAGTATTACAAATGATAACAGACATCCTTTTCTCCCAAAATACAAGCATTCCAACTTTCACACATCCTCGTGTCCACTTTGTTATATTTAATCGAAACAGCGGGTGTGTGCACGGAAATGAAGGTGTCGTGTGTTAAAGCTTTACCAATGATGTCATCCCTAATGCGTGTGGAAACTAAGTTTGGCGTCTGACGCTATTGTGTGTCTGAATTATTGAACAACAGACATGTAATGGGACACTTTAATGGACATCCGGAAGAGGAAGTAGTGACGTAATCGCATCACTTTGTACTTGATCACTATTAGTCAAGACTGCACCTTATTAAACATAGGCATCGCATTTAAGCATTACATTTTGTTAAATTGCTCCCTCTGTTAGTGAGAGATTGAGGACACGCTATAAATAGCACTGTGGCCGCACAACTCCAATTTCATTCGACATTTATTTTAACTGACCGCTCTGTGACGCTCCTTTTAGCCAAAACAACTTCATGCGGGACTGCTCGGACCAGTTGAGTTTATAAATGTAGCTATTTTTACTGCGATGTTACATGAAAAATGCCACTAGAGGGCAGAAGAAACAATATCACAAATACAAAAACAATGCAATATTAATGGGAGGCAATTATTGTTTCTTTAGAGTGTGAATTTGGCATGGTTTGCTGAATAACTACAAATGTCCTTCTTGACATTGTTTAATGTGTTTGTATAAATGCAAGCAGCTATTTAAATATCATTAAGGGACAATGGTTAAGCCGGAAACATGAACATACATAATATACAAAAGGAAGAAGAAATGAAATGTCCTTCACTCCCATCCCCCCTGGTGTGTGTCAGCTCCTGATTTTGCAGCAGAGTGAGACTTCCCATCATATCACAAGTGCCTGTCAACCCAGAGCCTCTTTGCTCCCCGCCTCCCCCTCCTCCTCACTTCCACCCATCTCCCCTGGCGGTCTGGGATTCCAGGCATGTGTCTTCTTGTAAAATAAGCCCCCTGTCCTGTCCCCTTGCAGAACACACCATGGGGCTGACATGGATGCATCTGTGATCACCCGGGCTGCAGAGATGCCCTCTGCACCTCAAAAACTCTCTTAGATTGAATGTGTGTGTGTGTTTAAATTGTATTTTAGTTTAGTTGTGTGTGCTTTTGACGATGGGCTGCCAGAGGCGAAAGAGGGACACGTGCTTATAGCTCGTTGTCCCTGGCGTGATATGGAGAAGTCGAGGAGGACGTTTCTTATAGACCACTAATGGACTTGTCAAGCAGTGTGGACGCCCTTTGACGGTCATGTCTAACGGTTACCGCACTTTATCACAGCACTTGAACGACCTCAAGAAGGAGAACTTCAGCCTCAAGCTGCGCATCTACTTCCTGGAGGAGAGGATCCAGCAGAAGTACGAGGAGAGCAGCGAAGATGTCTACCGAACGGTGAGTAGACAGGACATCAGTGAGTTATTTTTAAACGCTTTAATGCCAGTGAGACAGTACTGCAGAAGTCCTTGTGTGAGCAAACCCCAGCTGTCACGCTCGTCAACATCCTTCCATTTGTTGCAGCAAGTGTTTACAAGTCTTTCATTGCACCTTTTTGGTTACATGCACAGTGTGTACTTCTGTGCTTGGGTCATCATTTTACAGAAAGGATTCCTTGCAAAGAACAGCTTAAAACTAACATTCATATTCACATTGAAAAAGTGGACGTGTGTTCTTTCGAAAAGGGTTTCCCTAACTTCGGGTCAGTTTTTATTGGGTCGCCGATTGTCAATGTGGAATGCTGTAAGCTATTTTATATTTAAGTAGACACATACCTTATTGGTAAAGGACTTTTACATGATGTTTGTTGTATTAAATGTGTGTTTTCTGTGTTCTTTATTATTCATTTATATACAATTTAGTTATTAAGTCATTCATTTATATACAATGCAGTACGTAATCCCTTGTTTATCACGGTTAATTGGCTCCAGACCCAATCATCATAAGTGACGTAGAAGTCTTTATTTATAAATCAAATATTTTCATAGTTAAAGCATAGGAAACCTGTTTACAATCTTCTAAAATATGGTTTTATTATTAGACATTACAACATTAGAGCTCTCTAGACATTATATAACACCCCTAAAGCCACCTTCACACGTATTATCCAATACAGCAGACATAATCAGAGAAAATAAGCCATTTAAGACATAAATTAGACTCGTGCTCGTGTGTGTTGCAATAAAAGTGTGCAGTACAGGTAGTGGCTTTAGGGTGTTTTTTTGGTACAAGCAGCAACACAAAGTACCGTATTTTGATGTTGTGGTTGACGTGTGATGGATTATGATATATTACAGTGGTCGGTGTACAGCAATTTGTTGACTGTGAGGTGTACCCATGATAATGGCTGTGTGTTGATTTATTCGCAGTTAATGTTAAGTCTGTACTGCTATACTGTACTGTCTACTCTGGAGTACTACTCTACAGTATATCCAAGTTTGATTTCCATATGGTATTGTCTCGGGGTGTCACGAGACACTCACGAGATGAGACGATACACACGAGAACAATACGAGACAAGATTTTAACATTGCTTTTAAGAAAAGTACAATGAAAAAATATTAAAAATACAGTATGGCCAATATATTACTAATTTTATTTGTACTGTGTCTTCTGCACTCGGTGTGTATGCTACCGGCCCCGCCTCCACCCACCGAGACAAAGAGACTGTATGACTGACAAAAGGGCTCACTCCGTTCATGACGTTGTTCTATGGAACAAATGCACCAAAGTGCGCAAACCAGGGCACAGAGTGAACTCTCTTTCTGCGTGTTTGGAGGCAGGAGTTGGTTAATCTGAAACTTGTTGTTTTGCTTAATCGAGTAATCGGGTAGGCCCTTGACAAATCAATATGAACCAAACACAAACAGCTAATGCAGGGATGTCAAACTCGTGCCATGGAGGGCCAAGACACTGCAGGTTTTCTTTCCAGCCAGTCACTAAAGCAGGTGATTTTAATGATCAACATCAATTAAATCACATGCTGAAGAAACTGGTTGGAGAGAAAACCTGCAGCGTCTCGGCCCTCCAGGGCACGAGTTTGACACATGTGACCTAATGGTTTGGTCCGCAACCTATTAGAATCAAATACCAAACTGGTTGTCGATTCATTGGATAATCGACTAATAATTGATTGCGGCTCTAGGAGATATAATAAAATAATTGTTGAAATGCTTGACACTATAGCTAATGCATGTAACGTAATGTCAAAATTCAGGGGTTCCTTATAATTTGATGGACAGTTTACCCGTGTTTATTATTGTAGTTTTCAGTGGTGTACAACTGCACTGCACCATACTGAGTGATGTTTCTACTATGTTTCCCATAAACATCGTCAACATTAACACACGCTGAGTGAGATGCAGTGTAGCCCTACACCCCTGCATACTACAACCACAACAAAACAGTTTTGGATCTCATTAGCTTGTGCAGGTGTACTTAATATTGTGGCCGGTTATCCTCATTTTTCAGTATTTCCTTGCTATTTTAGACAAATAAGTGTCTGATGATTCAGACTTGAGTAGTGAATAATGAACACATACCAACAAGTAACTAAGTGACCAGATCACATATCAGCACATCCATCCGTCCAATCCATGGGATTTTAGTCTTTTGTCTTTGCACTCTTTCACTTTTATCAGTCTAATCTCTTTCTGATTGGCAGCTAAATCTTTGTTCCATACTTGCGAGCTGCTCTGGGTTGTTGGCCTGCGTACCCGCTGTCTAAACATTTTACTGATACGGAGCGCAGCCTAGGTGGGCACATAGTGATCCCTCTGGAAGCTTGACGCACTATTTTTAGCCAGAATACACTCACATGCGATTGCATGAGGGTCTATATAAGAGAGGACATGACCAGTGTGTGAGCCGTGAGCATGAGCTGTGAGCAAATACGTAATTAGAGTCCTTTTCCCAAATCAATCTGTGTGTGTAAGCATGTGATCTGCAAGAATAATCCAGGTGTGTTTAAGCTCGACAGTGAATTGAAATGCAGACACCTCCTGGCTCCTGACTCTGCATGCTTTATTCAAGGGTATGTTGCTGAGGGCTGAAGGGCCAACAGGGGCCAAAATAGCAGGTGACGCCTCTCTATATATGGAAATGTTTTTGATGACATTGTTATTGACACACACACATGCACGATCCTCTCTGCTCTGTGTTACATTATTCTTTACAACCCAAAGAGGGTGCCACAAATGTAGTTTACATGGGATGTAATTAGGTGTGCTAATTTTTTCATATGACTGTAAACGGCTGTATAATCTTTTTACAACAATAACAATTAAACATGAAATGTCATGTGGCAAATAGCATACAGTAGCTGGCATTACGTATGTTCTGCAGATCACAAACTAGTTGTGAACGATGCAACCGCGCCTCTGCGGGTTGCAGCCAAGTACTGCACCCCATCGTGCCTTTGCTTCAAGACACAATTTACCAACAGTCTATTGCACATTATACGTTTTCCTGCATTAGATGACTGCAGAGAGACTACAGTTTCAAGTTAGGATGATGTGACATGCTATTTATTGACACGTGATGATGAGAATTATTATTATTTGCAGCCTGAACCTGTCATAAAGGCAGCTGGCATCCTTGCATTGCGACTATACTATATATATGTATATATGTGTATGTATATATATGTATATATATAAATATGTGTATATATATATATATATATATATATATATATATATATATATATATATATATATATATATATATAACATAAATATTATACTTTTTATTATACTTTTTATGTATGAGTTTGAGTTGTTATATCTGTGCATTAGCTTGTTGAAGACTAAAAAAGACACAAATGAAAGACAAAAAACAGAGGAAGTGGTCAATCTATAGAGCTGAACATGAGTTTAATGGCAGCCAATAAGTGCTGCTATCCGATCTCAGATATAGATCCTGAGGTCCAGAAAGGAACAAATAAGCCCCTGTCTCTCTTCTTCCATGTCCATCATTTGTCTCCTGGCCAGGTCTAACAGCCCTGATTGCTATTAATACATCCCACAGCAGGTACACAAACTGCAGAGTTTAACCTTTGACTCCGCAGGGGATAAGCATCGGAGATGCCGTGAATTCTCCTTGCTCTAAATATACCAAGCATAACTGATGATGCACAACACCCAACAGTTCTCATTCACTCACATGGAGAAATTAGGAAGTGATATATAGGGAGTCATGAGGGGGATTGAGACGAAAACGCTGAATTATATGAATGTTGTATTTTATTTTTAAATAATAACACCGTAAAATACAGACCGAACTGAGCCAAGCACTTCATTAACCAAAGTGTATATGTAATATGTAATATATATACATATATTATTGGTGTAACGGTACACTAAAATGTAATTTCGGTTCAGTTTGTTGAAGTGCTCGATTTGGTTAATTTTTGGTACAAAAAGGCAGAAAAAAATGACTTAAAATGCTTTTATTTGGCAAAATGCAAACAGAACTTTTAAAAAAAATTAATAAAAGCGACCCATTTGGGTGATATTGCACATAAATTAGACTCTGAGGTTTTTTAAATAGAAAAATATTAAAACACTTGTTTAAACATTGTGGCGAAATGTAATGGACAGTTACAGCTCTCTGTTGCGCATGAAGTCCAACCATCGGTCGGAAGTGAAATAGCGGACACATGTGGTAGCTCGTTGACGACATCACTTTTAGCTTTTTCATAAAGTGCCGGTATAACTTTCTGTCTAAAAGTGAGGACGTGATGGTATTTCGTAGCGAGGTTCAACAACTTTAATCATATGCAGTCATAGAAAAAATGATTAGACCATCCTTGTTTCTTCAGTTTATTGATCCATTTTAATGCCTGGTACAACTAAAGGTACATTTGTTTGGACAAATATAATGATGATAACAAATATAGCTTATAAGAGTTTAATTTAAGAGCTGATATCTAGCAACTTCCATGGTTTTCTTGATAATAACCAAAATCAAGTTCTTTCATGAATAGCTATAGCATTGTACTGCCAAAAATGTAACTCTTATGAGCTATTTTTGTTGTCATTGTTATATTTGTCCAAGCAAAGGTACCTTTAGTTGTATCAGGCATTGAAATGAACAAGAAACTGAAGAAACAAGGGTTTGACTGACTGTACTTAAAGCCAGCGCCCTCAACAACTGAATATGGACGTAATCTCGTGGCTATAAAAACTCCAGTACCATGTGTTACTGCTTTGTCCCGGTCAGAGTTGCTTGTAGAGGTTGTTTATATGCTGAAGTTATTCAGTGTTTGCACTAAACACTGAATTTTCTTTCTTGTAGATGTAACATTCACTGCTGGATGATGCTGCTTTAAGTGTGCTAACATGTTAGACGTGTTTCCTGCAGCATACACTACATCCACATTGGAACAATGTAGACACACAACCTTGGTTTATCCACTCGCCTTTGCCCACCCATAATGTTAACATGCAAGCCAAAGTGTTCCCAAACAGGAGACTGTAGTGAGATTGGAGGATCGTCCAGCTCAAGCTTCTCGCTTGCATTTGCCATGATGCCATTTGTCACGCCTGCGAGCCACTAGCGTTCCTCCCTTTCATTCAGTAGTGTCCTACCCTCAGAGGCGTCCGTGCAGAAACTCGTCCAAGACTCTAGCAATAAATTTTATGAGAAAAATAGCATAAAATATAACCAAAACGATACGCAAGTGGACCAAACCGAACATGGGAAACCAAAACGGTTCAATACATCCTTGTGAACCATTACACCACAAATTAAGACCACAGCTTGTAAATGTAGTATTCTACATTGGTCACTAGGCGTCAGCTATTGTTTGGTGAAACCGCCACCGAAGCACCAGACTTGAAAAAACAGCTTTTATTGCAGGTTTTGAATTATCTCACAACAGGCACAATAATAATAATTAATAATAATAATCATAATAATAACACTGCTTACTTTTGCGGCCATAGCCCACAACAAGCTAAAACTCAACGCTGAACCCCCAACGTCACTTCCTGTCTGCCATGGATTCCGCACCCCTTAAAAGGTAAACTGTCATCAATGGCTTATTTTCTTTGACTATATATATTATATTCAGTAATGCGAATGTAAAGCTGACTAATAAAGTAAAAAAAAACATATTTACAAAATCGTAAACAGGTTTTACATGCCATAACTACGAAAATATTTTGTTAATAAAGGACAAATCTTACTTTGCAGAAATTCACTTATTGTGGTCGAGTCTGGAACCAATTAACCGTTAAACGAGGGATTACTGTAACTGCATTTCTACATGGGTTGGTTTTAGCCTGTTTACAAAATTAAAACTATTAAAATGGCCCTCGAATCCTGTGATTTTTCAGCATGCAGTCCTCGGTGGTAAAAATTTTGCGAACACCTCGTCTAGATATTTAGAAATGCAAACCAACAGGTGGCGCCAAACAACTGCTCAGTCACACGTCTTCTTTGTATCACTCACACACACCAGTGAACTTTAGTCACAGTGATCTGCATCAAAAATGATCTTAAATGTTGGACAGGTTAGCAATTTAGCGTTGATGAAGCCAATTTGAAAACATGAATTTAAAAAATTAAGATTTGTCTTTGTTGTTTTAGATTTTGTCTATTTTTGTCATATTTTTGCAAAGTGAAAAAGAGGAGTCGTCTTATATCAAGGGTCGTCCTACATTCAAGCCAATACCAAAATGTATTGTATACAGTGGTACCTTGGCTTTTATTATTAATTTGTTCCAAAAGGTCAGACGAAAACGAATGAAAACAGAAGCAACAGAAGCACCATAAGAAATAAGGCAAATCCAATTCATCCTTTCCAGACACTCAAAATATTAGCAAAAAATACATTTTATGGAGAATAATTATAGATTTACATGCAGAAAAGGAGCATTATCAAATTGCTGGTACTTGCAACTTTGTTTGGCCCCATGGCGGGTTATTTAGCAATCGCACGCAATCAAAAAAATGCACAGACAGTGCGTGTACTTTGTTTGGGCACTTTATGATTTGATGTAGCGGAATGATACAGTACTAGTTTGTACCGAGCAATAATGTACAATAACCGAGGCAGTGTACAAAACCCCAAAATTTTGTTGATCATTTTTTTTTCAAAAAACGAATCATACAAAAGCTGGGGTGTTCAAAAAAACGAGATTTGACTGGCTGAGATTGCTGGGAACCTATCGCCAGATCACGTGACTCTTTTTCTACCTGCTACTACTCCATCAGACTTCACTCAGGATTGCCACATTGTGTTTTTTTTTTATGTGTTGCAGAACATCGAGCTGAAGGTGGAAGTAGAGAGCTTGAAGCAGGAGCTCCAAGAAAAACAGCAGCTTCTTGACAAAGCCCTGTAAGTTCACACACATTATTTACAGTTGTAGAAGTTGGCATCCTTCTGTCTCAAGAGACAATGGTAGCGCTCCGGGGCAGGGCGCAATCATCGTAAAACAATGCTGGTGATATCAGAAACAGAAAATACCGCGTTTCCATTTTTTGTAATAGGTTTAAACCAAGATTTTGTACAATTAAATGAGTAAAATAGACTATAAAAATGTTTTAATTCATTTTGCTGGTGCTCAAATCAACAGAGATGTGTCTTTAAGGTCAACATGTGGTGGCTTATAACGTCCAAACTGGGTCTTATTACGGGCCTATTTAAGTTACTGTTATCACTTCATCTGTTTTAGAGTT
The DNA here is from genome assembly GCF_027744805.1 of Dunckerocampus dactyliophorus. Classification (NCBI taxonomy): domain Eukaryota; kingdom Metazoa; phylum Chordata; class Actinopteri; order Syngnathiformes; family Syngnathidae; genus Dunckerocampus; species Dunckerocampus dactyliophorus. Next base: position 12,798,465 of record NC_072820.1, on the reverse strand, counting down.
ACACTATCTGCAAATATGTGTTGTGAAGTCATTTTCATTAAAAGCGGAAAGACGATTTAAATAGAAACCATTAGAATACCTTCTACCCAATTTTATTTAGACTGTTTCCATGCATAATTAGCCAAGGTGACTATTTCTGCTATAATATGAAGATGTTTCTTAAAAGATAAAGCATTTTCTTTTACACAAATGTCTTCAGTGAGGACACTTGTCCATTCCACTTACAGTTATGTGCGTTACTGAGACGGGTTCAGAATATCCCAGTTATTTGAGCTGTTGCATGTGCTGCGGCGAGTCAACATAGACAAAGTTCCAGAATGGGTACTCGTGGCGACAGTGTGGCGCGTGCCATTCTGGGAGTGGGAATTGAAGGAGAGTGGCGTTGACCGACAACGTGATGTTGACAGATGCTCACGCCACTGTGATTGGGAGATATTTATGAATGTAGCCCATTTTTTTTAGAGCTCGTCAGTGTACGTACGCATTATGCTCCTACAATCTCGGACATTTTAGTAAAAGTCAGAACTTATACTTAATTTATATGAACACCCCTGTACACAGAACACATGAAGGACATATAAACTACAGGAATGAGAAGATTAAACACAACAATGAAATGAAACAGTAATATAAAAAGGGAGAAACCAATTCCTTACTTTAACTTGCACACTTTAAGGGGCGTTACAAGAGAGGAAGAGACAGGCTCATTGGGAGGAAGACGTCTCAAAAATGAGACCGCTATGCTGCTAAGTTATCACTGTCCATTTCACATGAGCAGATCCTGTAGGTTCAAAGATATCTTTATCCTTGATGGTGGTCACAACAGATGGTCAGCATGTCTCCACTTTCTGAGCATTTTACTACGTCTATTTTTACTTCGCTTTTCACTTTCTTTTCTCTGACACACTGAAAATCACACACACCAGAAAAGTATGCCGTACACTTTGAGAGACATAATGAAATGCTGAAATGAAGCTAACAAAAAAAACAACTGAAGTTTGTCAGTGACTGCTTTTTCTTCCCCAACTTTTTGTTTTTATACAGGATTAATCATTTATGGGACTAACACAAGCACCGTCTGTAAAGAAATAAGGCAACCCAAATAGTCATATTGTTAAATCAATAGTTGGGCTGTGCTCTGCTTCGTCGTACTCCTTTTGGACATGTTGGATTATGCAAGTGTAAACATGTGATGTTCCTTACTGTAACTTGCTAAACATGTCCAAAACAAATGAAACCATTACCATATTTGGTTTGCATTGGATCTTATTAGGTTCAGTACGTAATGATGTGTCCAGGGAGTGTATGTGGTGTTGTATAAAAATACATTACTGTGAACAACACATTAGACATGGCATTAACCAAGGTAATAAAAGCCTATACGAAGGGTTGGGCTTCTTGATTCATCTTAGCTTAGATATACGTGGAGCAGTGTTGAGTATCCCAGAAAAGAAATGATGACATCATGTGGACTTTTTAGGCTCAGACTGAATGTGTCCGTGTGTTAACTTATGATGCATTTAACCTTGACTGACCATTTGTCTTCTTTGCCAGCACGGCAGCAGAGAGCTTGACCAACCACAATGAGGCCGAGGTGCAGAGACGGTGTCAGGAGAGACAGCAGGAAATCGAACAAATGCAGCAAGTGTTCGAGACCAAGATACAGCTTCTGCAGGAGGTTGGCGTGTTTATAACCACTTCACACATTGACGCATTCACACACACGTTATATTGCGTTCAACTGTGGAGGTTTCTGTGTGTTTCCAGGAGGCCCAGTTAGCACGCTGTGATGTGGGTAGGACAGCCACGCTGGCTGGGTCACAGTCCCACACCTCCAGCCTCTGCCCGGATGCCCCCGTGGAGAACAATACTTTGGATGAGAGGCCTCACGACATCTTGGGCCCAAGCAACCACAACAAAGACAGGTGAAAAGCACTAACACACCCGCTACACTACAACATTATTCACATGTGTTTATTTTCATAATTACATGGAAGCCTGAAACTGTAAACCTTTCAAAACAGGTTTGTTGTGTTCAATCTAGTCATGAATAGATTGTTCATGACCAAAACTGCAATGGTGGGCCACCTGTGTTGTTCAAGATCATTTGTTCTTGTTTCATTTCTTTATCAAAGTGTACATTTACTACACCACTTCTACAACCAGCAAAGAGAGTTACCACTTATTTACTTTTATTGTTAAGACTGTGGGTAATAAGCAGTTGGTGCACATACATGTAGTGTTTCTCAAGTGTCCTCGCCAACTACCGGCCTGGCATGATAACTTCAGCCTTTTTTGCAGGTGTTTTGATGTTGTCTGGGCAATAGATCCCCGATTTTCTCAGAGGTTACACTCCGCGACCACCAGCAAATGGCGAAAATCCGCGAGGATTGTCTATTTTTAACAACACCCCCCACCCCTCCAGGTCCTCCCGCTAGCTTGACATTGGCGTTCTGAGATTTCAGGTCAACCTTGCAATAAGTGACTTATAGTTATAAGATTAGATTCAGCTCCAGACCCCTCCTTCGTCTCTCTTCAATGTAAATGATGATGTATAGGTATGTATTATGTATAGATGTATAGGTATTAATCAATTATGAATGATAAGATTCAAGAGTTTTATTGTCATAAGCACAGTAAAACTGGTGGTTCTGCTACGCAATTAAATTCTTTTTCTGTTCATTCTCGCAAAAAAGAAAGAAAGAAAAAAACACAAAAAAATGAATAAGAACAGAAGAAACATACAGTAAATACCAATAATGAAAGATAATCGATGAACAGATGGAATCGAAGCCACGGTGCGTCTCGCAGCAACTATGGTGCATTCAAGGACCGCCGAACCAAGTGCGAAAACTGAACACTTGATGAAAAAACAGTATCAGTGAAGCAAAAAGCCATAAACATGTAAAAATTGTGGCCCTTTTTAACATATATGCTGTACGTTTTACCTGTATTGCTGCATATTTATGAAATTATTGCCGACTTATGGTGAATGAGATGGGTTTTTTATGGAAAAAGCAGCCTATTTTTGAAGAAAACAAATTAAAATTATTTTTTATTTTATTAGTGGTCCATCTTAACCAATAACAATTTCATTAATTCTCTGTTTGATACATTTATACTTAATATACAGGGTTATTGAAGAGTAACTCTTAATTTCAAATTAATGATGCAAAACTATTTATTAATGGCATTTTTTTTTGTTCTTTAATGTGTGACTTATTTCGACATTTTGCAACATTTGCCTTTAGGGTTGGTGGAAGGATTAAGTCTGCGGTACCAAACCAAAGACTCTGAAAGAACTTGAAGGGTGAATACCCGAAGTTATATCTTTCGTCCCACAAATTCCCTGGTGAAATCAGTTGATGCAATTCCTGGTAGCAAATTCCCTAGTGTCCCTTTTTTACAATAGGGAGTTACTTTTCAGTCACCCTGTCGATGTGAAAATGTGTTTTCTAGTTATTTTGCTACTTTAAATAACCCACCACAGAGACAGAGGATGGGCATAATAATTGGTTTTTGATTACTTATTAATTTATTGGTTTATTATTTCTATGTGGAATTAAAAGTTGATTAAACATGAAGCGATTGAGGCAAAATGGTGCGCAGTACCTGCTGCAACCAGCAGTGGCACTGTTGATTTAGTCTCAAATAGTTTGTGAAGAAGACCAAATTTAACACACAGTTGCTGTTGAGACCAATTTTGTAAAAAAATCAAAAAAAATTTAAAAAGACGTTTTTTTTTTAAATCTGGCCAGAAATCGGACAACATTCTGTGTATTTTTAGGGATTCCTTCTCTAAGGTCTTTTTTTTAAGTCCTGTGTCAATCGTGTTATTAACGTAGTACTCGACCTCTGTGTGTGTTCAGAGTTATTGAGGAGCTGACCAAAGAGCTTCACTCTCAGGAGGCTCTCATCACAGAGCTGAGTGGGGAGAAGACGACCCTTACACGGAGGGTGGGCGAGCTGGAGGTACAGGTTCACGATCTGTCTTCCTCTTTGCTGCAGAAGGACAAGGATGTGGAGGTACACCGGCCGTTTAAGACACTTCACATTGAGCTGGTGCACTGTTAGCTTGTATATACTGTATATCTTTCCTTTATGATGGTGACAACCAGTCAAACAGTGCAAAATTAATATGAGCCTTGTAATGGTACCACGTTCCACTCTGGCCATCATGGCTCTTCTGGGCAGATCTCTTCTGTGGAAAGGGGCTCCTGAAGCAGCGAATGCCACATTCTTTTGGACTTAGTTAAACAGCTGAGGAGGCGCTATATAAGCACGCAGAGAACTTATTAAACAAACAGACACACACTGATGTAAACAGGTGGCTGAGTTTACCGCTATTGACAGCATCTATAGAGCATTAGTGGGTGACACTTTCATCTCAGCCATGAACTCTTAACCCTATATTGGGTAAGGAGCCTTACTTGGTAACACTGTGTTACATTAAAAGTCGACCCTGTAAGTCTCACTAAGTGGCAGTAGAACTATTTGAAAAATACTTACACATATATTGCACAATATTTTATGATTGGGAATCAATTGTTTTGTTGAACAGCTGTTAGGGTACATGTCATATGCATATTGGAGGATGCAAGATGGGATACGTTGTGGTCTTCTACCATCATGCGTTTGTAGTTACTGGTGCTTCTTCATTGTGCACAGGCAATAGCATTTTCCTCTCATTCATGTAGTTCTATCAGGAGGAGCTTGGCCAAGAGAGGCTACGCATTGAACAGGAAATGCAGGTGAGAAAATATATTTAAAAAGTGAAGTTCATGAGCCTTCGCATTTCATTGCTAGAGCGCCACTGAATGTCAGACTTGTGTCAAATTTGACAACGTCGCACTCCTCCTGGTGAGGCAACAAATAGGACTTTCAGGCTTGTAGCACAATATGTTACTGAAAAAGCTAACAAATAAACATGGAGGACAGTCTTCATTGAAGACGTGATTCTTGACGTGACTGAAAACACGAAGGTGCTGGTGGTTGATCTCGTTGCCACAGTGTGTCTTTGGGAGCAATCACGTCTTCAGTGAAAGTAAAAGTAACCTTAAATGTTAATTTATCCCTTTCATCATGCATTTAGAACTGGTGTATGCTTGTAAAACTATAAAAATGTGTTTTGTGTTAACATTTTTAGAGTCACCCACTGATGACATCATAGACAGGCCATGTAACCTAGCTGTAACATAGCCGATTGCCATTTTGTTTAGCTAGCTAATAGGATGCTAACAAGGAAGAACATTTTGTTATTAAAAAAAAAAATACATGAAGAACACGGTTGGACTAACGCAGTGTGTTAACAACACGACAAGACGCCCGCCATATTGTAAACCAGAAAACACACTAATAGTTAGTAGTTTCCACTGTATTACAATGAAAAATAAGCATTTCAGGGGGAAGTAAGTTGTAATCTTACAAAATAAAGCCGTAATTTTAATGAGTGAATGTCAAAATTCCCACCTGAAGCTCAACGTAACAGTTTGAGAGCAGAACTGCCATACAGTAACCCCCTTTTTTTTGTAAATGATATTTGCAAAATATCACCCACGAGTGGAAGGCATGCTAGACATAATAACAAGACATAATAACAGCACCACCATGTGGTGTATCTGTCAAATTAAAGCACAGGAAACACAGTTGGGTTGGGTGCACGTTTTGACAAATTTTCACCCTTTTGTGTGCAGCGGTTCAGGAGGAGAAGAGCTCGACTGACTATTATAGATTTATTAAAAACATTTCTGGTTACATGACTAAACAAAACCAACAATACGTTTTTTCCTCATATTATTACTAGTTTGGTCACTAAATCATGGCTTTATTCTTGTAATATTTCCTCTGTATTCCTGTGGTATCATTATATTTTTCTTTTCAGTGTCGCCCCATAGTACTCCTTCATGAAGAGGAGAGTTCTTCTCTTATAGAGGGCTTGTACAATCACACAAAGTAGCAGCTCCTATTACCATCACAGCTTTATCTGAAATCCCTAAGGACACATGTCTCCTCTTCTTTTAAAGTATTTTTTTTCTATTCCGCAGTACAGTACTTTGTTTTGCATGCAATTTAACATGCAAATCCATTTGGAGTGAAGAATGCAAATGTTTGATGTTCCCCTTGTTCATACCGGACGTTGCTGTACACATAATAAGAATAGTTTTAAAGTTCAAGTGTAATATATTTGGGCTATAAACAGGACATTCAAAAGAGCAGAAGGAGAAATCTCTTCAGTCAACGTTTACAGAGATAAAACAGTTTACTTGTGTGCTTGTGTGTCTGTGTACACATTCCAGTGAGGTCTCTCCCCTGTCATATGTGCATGCATACTGGCATCTTGCTCGCTCAGAGTTCACGGACTCTGGTTTCAGTCGACTTGTCGATAAGTCAGGTTGACTTTTGGAGCGCTCGGCGAGCCAGACAGGCGGGGATATCAAGTTGTTGATGTTTCAGATTGACACTCGCCACAAGAGCTCTTAACATGTTCCCCAGACAGCACAGCCATTTAGAGCCCAATCAATGTCTCGATGGCAGTCAGAGAGAGTGGAGTGGGTATCATGTTGAAAGGGCAGCTGTTGCTAGACCACATAGGGTGGACGTACAACCTTAGATAAAATTGTGCTAGAAAGTATTGTCATGAATCCAAACTGTTACTTCCTCCTGCATATATGTGCAAAAATCACAGCATGACAGCGTGACCATCTGCTTGAGCACCCTTTGGCTCAATATTGGACAATCATACAAGTATTACAAAGACCTGCAAAAAGGCCTTATTGGCCAAGTTACTGTTGACATATTTGAAGGAGACAGGAAACATGCAGAAATAATGCTTTTTGGAAATAAGGTTAAATGAGATTTAATAATTGATATAATAATATAGGATGACCAAAGTCACCACAAAAAAAAAATATTTTTTTAATGATATCCTCCTGAGACCGTGCAAAGTCGAATAAAACTCCCTGCAATTATAAAACCTGCTTTGTTGTTCAGGGGACACCCTGGGGTTCCCATTGATATGTGATTTGTTGGTGTTTGTCCAATGAAATAGAAGACCTATATGTCTTCCCAAAATGGCTGCCTTTACGAAGCAGCATGTTTTATGATCACAAAATAAGTAAATGATTCAGTTATTGTATTTTTTTTATGCGGAAATTGAGTGTTTTGATCAAAGTTTGAGGTGGTTTTGGAAACATGCAGTCACTGAAAAACAACACATAAGTATTTCCAATGTCCTCTGTGGTGGACTCGAGGACTTAAAACTACGACGTTTTCAAATAAAATGATGAAGATGGTGAATGTGTAACGGATGCCAGTTGGTGCAGCTGTGCGAATGTGCGTTGGTAAACCTCATTCCGTAACGCCTGAAGAGTCACACTGGACGTCCAGTTGACAGCTCGGGCTTTTAGCTGAGTGCCTAGCGCTCTCGAGTCACTCGGTAGACTGTGGTGGACAGGGGCGGACCAGACAGGTTACAGATGCAACAAAATGAAATCAAAGTTAAACAAAGTTAATGTTCAAGGAACAATGATCAGTTATTGCGTTTCTAAAGCTTGAAATTGAGTTTTTTGTTGTTTAATCAATAATTTGAAGTGATTTTGGTAACAAGATACTGAAAACAACATTTTTTTCCAGTGTCCTCTGTGGTGGACATGAGAACTTATTTACTACTACTACATTTCATATAAAATGAAGATGGTTGTTCCAACAAACTCTCCTCTCTGAGAGGAAAACAAAAAAAAACTTTTTTAATACCAGCCACATTATGAATGATTCTGTAAACAGCACTTTTTCATATAGGTTACACACACACACACACACACACACACACACAAAGATGATGGCTGGAATAATTATTACATTGGCACTAGATGCAGTACCTTTGTCCACTGCAACGGGTATTACATAAACAATAAAAATAAACACATTTTATGGCAAAACAGTGATATATTGCTTTCACAGAAGGCAATTATTTAACGCAAATATAAGGCAACTTTGATTTTTCTATCTCTCTGGAAAATAAAGTCAAACAATTTTGAATATTGTGTTTTCTTCCTGCATATTTGTGAGAAAGTCACAGCAAATAACATTACATATTCCTGCAGAAAGGCTTTATTGTTGGACTATTACAGCCAAGTCATTGTTGAGACATTTGCACCATGGAGACAAGAAACATACAAATGACAAAATAAAAAGGGAACTGATGCTTTTTGGAAATAATGGAAGTTGCAGTAAAAGTTTAACAAATTGACCTTTTTTGTTGTTTTTATAAATCATCATTATGATTTAGTACAGTATATCGATGTTTATTTTCACGAAAACAACATAGACTGTTGTTATGATAAAGACTTTTCCCTCCAGGAAATATTGCATACAACTTGAATTATAAATACTGTAGTTTGCTTTCCGCGTTGGAGCCATTTCATTTTATAGAGCGTAATTAATGTTGTCGTGAGCTCTCTTACACAGGCGAGTTGAGTGAGCTGTGCCAACTGGGCAGAAGGAAGAAGCGAACACAAAGGGGGGAAGCAGCTAAGTTTATTTCCTCATAACTCAAAATAAGAGTAACACACCCTGAGTTTACACGTTAGTGTGTTTTTATACGTAAGTGTGTTTATATATTTAAAAGGATTTATTGAGGTTTAAGAGGAAAGGTGTAGCCTGTGTTAGCCACATGAATTTTGAACGCCCCCCTATTTCCCGAGAATGGTTTGCTCCGGTGCCGCAGGTCTTGTTCAGGCAGCCTTGTCGTTATCTTCCGGAAGGTTGCGGACTACGCAGAGCACCTGACAGTCATTGTTACAGATGGGCTGTAAAATGAAGCAAACCTCTCGCCTTTGGTCACCAACGCTTTCTGTGAAGAAGAGGAATTGTTCCGGTGTGCCTTCTTCCGCCTTGTGTCTGTGTTAAAAGGGCGGTGGACTGTTCGCCATCCTGATGAAGGCGGAACAGATCGTCGTAGTCCGTTGAATGAATGGCTCAGATGATCCTTGCTAGTGAAGGAAAAATGGACGAAGTCTCTTTTAAATCTAAAGCATTCAAGTGGATCGGTGATATTTTTTAACACTACGTCACTATGTCCGTTGCTAGGGGCGCAACACCTGCTGGAAAGGATGCATCTAGCCTATTGTAACGACTGACAAAACGTGCACGTTACTGTCCCGGCCAAGGTTTAATGAAAATATGTGCTAAAGTATACTAAAAACTGCCAACATAATGTACATTTGTGTGTACAGCTGCTCGTAAGTGACAGACCTTTCTTCCACCTTTAATGCTGGACCTCAAAATGAAAGAGACATGTCGCATCTGCGGGCGAGATCTCTACGGCAACCAGCGGAGATGGATCTTTCACCCCACCGCCAAGCTCAATCTGCAGGTGCTGCTATCGCACGCCCTCGGCCAGGAGCTGACCCGAGACGGGCGAGGGGAGTTTGCTTGCTCCAAGTGCGCCTTTATGCTGGACCGCATGTACCGCTTCGACACAGTGATCGCCCGCGTGGAGGCCCTCTCCATTGAACGCCTGCAGCGGCTCCTGCAAGAGAAACACCGGCTCAGACAGTGCATTGGCGGCCTGTACAAGAAAACCAATGATGAGAACGCGCTCACGTCCACAGAGGATGGAGAAGCACCAAGGGATGGGATGGTGGACATTTCTGGGCTTACTCACGCCAAATATTGCGCCCTGCTCCAGGAAGACCTTGTGTACTCTTTGTATGAGTCATGGGCTGATGACAGCATGGATTGCCACCATCACCACCAGTCCTCTGCTGGCCAAGGGTCAGAGGTCGCAGGATCTCACCGTTGCACGCCTAGGAGGTGCCGCGGTTGTTCCCATTTGCGCGTGGCAGACTCTGACTACGAAGCTGTTTGTAAGGTACCAAGGAAGCTCGCACGGAGCACATCCTGTGGTCCCTCAACTAGATATTCAGCCAGCGTCATTGGAGGTAGTGGCGGGGGTCCAGAAGTAGAAGAGAAAGCCAACGTAGAGGAGCAAGATGAACCACCTTCCTCTCTGACGCTGGTTCCTGGATCTCAGGATGTGTCAGGGACATCAGATAGCGACCGCACTCTAGCTGGACGAGTCAGCTCCAGCCCCTCCATAGCATCCCTGGAGACAACCGAGGACTACACTCAACCTGGAGGCACAACAGATGGACTAGTACAAGACCAGATATCTGACTCCCCCTCTGAGCAAACTCCACAAGGCCAATCCTTCCCTGCACCAAACCTCTCCTTGGCCCTCTGTTTGCTCCAGAGCTATGCCGTCCACCGGCCGGTCCCAAGCACCAAGGGCAGTAAACTCCCAGTGCTGCTTAGACGCAACGCCCATTATGGACGGATGGACTTCCCAGATCCAATTCTGGGACTGAACTTTGGAACTCCTGTTCCTGAAAGATTCAACCATGTGCCAACACCTGAGCAGGAGGCCCCCCTGATCCAACTGGACGTCATGGCAGACCAGGATCTTAACCTGGCTGATATAAATGACTATTTGGAGGATGTTTACAAAGAGTATCCTACTCCGAAGCCGCATCAGGTACAACACCCTGAAGAAGGGGTGTTTTTATGCAGCAGGATGGGGATGACAGTCTAGGAATAATTGTCTTGAAGCAATTGAGTTAAAATGGATTGCACTACTTGGCTGAAATGAGCAAAGACGCTGTTTATTCACTCTCAGCTAGTTTGATGTCTCAAGAAGAAGGCCATGACATCAGCCATGGGAAGTTGAGCTACAGGCACACTGGCTCAACTCACCAGGCAACATTAATATACTTAATATGACACGGGCATTGAAACAGGAGTTCACAACATTCCGAGGCACAAAAAATATATATATTTGTCTTTGTCAAGGTATAGTCGTTTCTCAAAAAAAATGGAAGGGGTCGGCAAACTTGAGCAAGAAAAGAGCCATTTTGCTTCATCTTCAGTCTGAAGCCGCAAAACATTACACAGCGTATAAACTTGTAAAAAATTGTAATCTTATTCAAACGTTACCTGTTTCAGCAAACAGAAGTGCACCGTACGTACGCAGGCCTACTCTGAAATCATTTAAACACTTAAGCCTTTTTGAGTGGGTCCCATATTTGTGTAAAATTAAAACACAATGTAGCCATCTTTTAACATAAAAAAGCTCATCAGAGTTCACATTTCTGCATGAGTGTGGTTTGCTCAATACCGTTTACGCCTGTGCTGAATTGTCATCAACCATTCTATTGGTTCTGTCCTTGACTGTCTTTGCAGATAGGCATTCTTTCATTTTCTGAATAATTTCCTGTTTATTTTTTTTATTTGGAGAATAGATGCTCAGATATTTTTATGAAGGATTCTTTCATGCATTCTCTCCGTCTGTGAATGCCTTGCCCATCCTTCCCATCTCATGTGTAGCCCAGTGTTGCCAACTTGGCCATTTTCTCGCTAAATCTGGCGACTTTCCACACCCTCTTGGTGACTTATTTTCTCAAAGGCGACTAGCGACAAATGCAAGGACTTTTACTGACGTTGTTGGGAGATTTTTCTGGTAGACGTAAAAGTGAAAGCATATATTGTTCTGAGGTTGCTGCTGAAATGTCCGCCCCATTTCACAGCAGTCACAAGCGGTGAGTGGACCGTCAGCTCCCTCACGGCACACTAGCTGCCTATCCTCGAGTCACCACAACAACAAACACAATTAGCCACAAAAATGAACCTTCATTTGCTGAAATCCATCAGTCACAGCAAGCAGGCAGAGGTGGTCAGACATTGCGTTGTGTGTCTGAGGAAGAATACATTAGATTAGCAGTCGGTGAGCTGCCAGACACGGAATGGCCTAATTGCCTAGTGTGTGAGAAAGAGTGAGCGAGAGCAATAGACAGAGAGACAGGGCATGCAACAAAAAGGTTATTGTTGTTTTTAAAGCAAAGGCTTTTTTATCATTCAAAAATCCAAACATTTAAGCAAGAGTGTCTCCATATTTCCCATTGCTTGACCTGATTTCTCTTAAGAACAGGACAACATTAGAACTAAAATTGATCGTCAATAATTGATTTGTAAAGTTGTCAGCGAGTTGGCCCTCCACAATAAGAGCATGTGATCTGCTGTTGGCCTCATTTCATCCACAGCCCTTGGGGATGAGTGAGCCACACAATGTCACGCCACTAATGCGTCTTATTCAAGAGAAATTGCAAATAACTACCAACATTATTTAAACTATGTGAGGTAGTGTGTCTTAGATGAATTGGGCATCACAATTAGAACTGACTTGTAGTGTAGGAGAGTGCACATGTGGGTTATGTAAACATGACAGTCGCACAGAGCCCTCTGGGCGTGCTAACTCATGCATGTAGTAAAGACGATGTCCTCTGCAAGAGGCTTTTACAAATTGCACTTACCATTTTAAATGTTGAACAACCATTACGCAGCATCAGCAGTGCTTTGCAGCCTTGCATTTTTTCGGCCTTTCGGAACAAATTTTGTCCAGATAAAATTTTTGTCAGTTATTATTGCCTTTGTCCCAATACTTGTGTGAATTTAATGTCATTTTGCTTCTGACTTTTGACCTGACTCACCTCTCTTCACTTCACTCGCAGAACCTTGTTGAGGAGCAGCAGAGCCAGCTGAACCAGTATGAGTGTGCAGCCGGGCAGTGTGTCAGTGAACTGCAGAAGGCCCAGCTGCAGGTCCAGTCCCTGCAGGCCAAGATCCACGAGAGCGAGGCCAACAATCTGGTATGACACGCTCATATACTCAGAGGAATGCCTTCATATCTGAGTCTGACCCAGCGACCCCTCGTATCCCTATGTGTAGAAGCTGCAGGAGAAACTGAGCGAGATGGAGTGTGAGCTGCGTTCCCTCCGCCAGGCTGCTCAGAGTCAGGAAAGAACCATCCAAGACCTTACGGAATCCATCAGCACCAAAGACACAGAGGTGAATGTCCTTTGAACAAAAGGTTTTTGATTCATTGATGCATTGTTGGTAATAATAAATTCTACTCCAAGGCCCAGGAGCTCTACCAGCTGATCGAGGGACAAAACTCTACATTATATAAGCTGCGAGAGATAGCCCACCGCAGCCAGCTTGCACAAAGCAAGGTACGTCACTAGTGTGTGATTGTTGTATCATCTTAGGGTGCTTTTTATTTTGGAAAACTCCACACAAACACATTTTTGCACTAGAACTCCACAATATACATGCATAAATACGTAGTTAATTCCACTTGATGTTGTTATTATTTTGTTTAGGATCATAATTGATGCGCATTAGGATTTTATTGCAGTTTTTTCTATTTGTCTTTAAACGTATTAAGGCATTTTTGTACTATTTTGCAGTGTTTTAGTTTTCATTCCTGTCCTCTTCATGCACTACCACACCAAATGAAATGACTGACTGTCTTGAGAATAAAGATTCTGATTTCCACACTTACATTGATAATTTTGAAAACATCAATTTCCCCATTTTAGAACCAAAAAAGGTCTTTGTCCAAACAAATTGGGTTAAAAAATGTAATAGAGTATATATAGCTATAAACCCTAACCATATACCATTATAAATGAATACCTTTAGGTTGTCAACTGCAACAGGATGTCCGTATAAGCACGAGGCTATTTTAGCTAATCAGGAGCCCAAAGAAAGCAATATCTGGAAAAGGCACAGTAGCAAGTGGACAAAGAAATGAAAAAAATAACATGCTAGAGCTTTCAAAACAATTAGTTTATGAAGGAAAAGACAATCAGTTCAGTGCGTACCCCTTAACTGGAAGCAGTTACGGTATACAGGGTATGTCCATTCTCTCTTTAGGCTACAGAGGGGGTCAGTGAGTCAGTGACACTTGCCCAGCTCCAGGGAGAGCTTGTGGGAGTGCAAAGCTCTCTCTTCTCCCTGGGGCTTGAGCTGGAAGCTAGCCAAAGGAGCTTCCGACAGAGCCAGCGGCAAGGTGACGATCTGGTGCGCTCCAAAGACAGACTCACCGTTGACCTCCAAGAGGCACTGCAGCACAGGGGAGAGACCGAAAAACACAATCAGGTTCGTGACTAAAGCAGCATTGGCCGTATGAATGATGAGACAGGCTTACGCTCTCAGTTCTCTCTGCTGCAGGACCTACGCAGCACTCTTCAGAAAATTCGCTCAGAGTTGCAGGCTAAAGAAGCAGCTCTGAGGGAAGCTGAAGCAGAGAGACTCACTGTGGTGCAGGAAAAGGAGAGAAGCGTCACACAGCTCAAAAACACTCTGCAAGACAAGGAGCAACAGTTACAGGTAACCCCCACTCATACTTTGCATATTTGTGTGCACAATTTTCTAAAATTGTTGATTTGTGTAGGAGTACTCTGAAATGTTGGAGACTCCTGGAAGCTCCAAACCAAGAGATGCTCTTTTGGAGAAACTAAGAGAGCGCATTAAAGAAAGAGACAGAGCTTTGGAGGTAGTATACAAATATGCATAACAGGGAAATGATGGTGTATGTTTTGTTCATGTAACAATATCTTCATTTTAAAACTTTTCAGACTTGGTGTCCCTGCAGGTTTTCCCAAATCTTGAAAATGTTTAGGTGCTTAGAATTCTTTAAAAAAAATGTATTTAGATTTTTTTTTTTAATTTGCACTAAAATAATATTATGATAAAAACAAAATGTATAATAATAAATCTAATAAATATATTTATATCAATACATCTAATCATTGTTAGATATGCAAGATAATGATTGTGGATTTTTGTATCAATTGTATTTGCTATAAAATAATACCAAGAGGAAGACAACATTTATATAAGTTAAAAAAAAAAAAAAAAAATTGGATTTCTAATCCTAATATGTAATTTACCACATCTGCATTAGACTTTGGAAAAGATGTATCATGTTATTTCCTCCCTCTGCTGCGCACAGCACTCCATTGATGACAAGTTCCGTTGTCTGGACGAGCGTGAAGGTCAAGTGCGGACACTACAGCTCGCTCTCAAGGAGAAGGAACGAGACCTGGACAGGCTCCGATGCATCCTATCCAACAACGAGGAGACAATCACAGTATGCGCTCAGCACACACCCCTGAGCTGCGAGGTTGTTCAGCTGTGTGTTCGTTTGTAATGTGGTCTGTGTTTATTTTAGAGCCTGGATGGTTTGGTGCGAGGGAAAGAGCTGGAGCTGGAGCAAGCCGCCGAGGCCTACAGGAACCTCCAGTGGCTGAAGCAGCAGAGCGAGGAGAAAGAGCGAAGCATTTTGAGGGAGAAGGACACCATCATCAGCCAGCTACATGTGGCTCTGCAGGCTCGTAGCAAGGAGACACAGGTGACACACGTGCATTTTCCATTGCTATCTGCTTGCCAGAACAAAATCAGTAAACTTATTTTATGTATGTGTGCAGGATTTGACGTCAGCTCTGGTTGCCAGAGTTCAGGCCGGCCCCACCGAGGTGGTGGAGGAGCTGAAGGCTCGGCTGCAGCTGAAGGAGAAGCTCTTCCAGGAGCTGCTGTCAGATCGCAGCCGCCAGTCGAATGAACACCAAACACAGGTGGCGGACCTGCTCAACAACCTCAGCTCCAAAGACCAGTACTTGCAGGTGTCAATCCTCACAGAAATACAACACATACACACACACACACACACACACCATTTGGTACTTCTGCACTGTACTGGTTTAAGAAGAAGAAGATATATCCGTTTTTGATAGCTAAAATGTAAACAGAACTACAACCACAGTAATCGTGAAGATATTGTTAAATGAATGCCTCACTGACAGTGTTAATCAAAGCTGGGAATTATTATCTTTTTAATACACTTCAGATCATTATATTGTGCAGGTGCCGTAGCCTTTAGTGCCACTCTGGTCTATTTTCTTACAAACAGTATTACTCTTTATCCGTCTCAGGACAACTCGTACAGGCTGTCCTTAGTGATCGGTGAACGCACAAACCAGCTGCAGGAGTTGCGCAGGCAGCTGTCACTAAGGGAGCAGGAGCTGCGTGAGCTGAGACAGGACAAAGACATGGAGACGGGAGGAGAGGTGCAGCGTCTGCAAGGTCTTCTTCGAGAGAAGGAAGCCTTCATCAAGGTATGTTCTTTAAATTATTTTTTCAAGTCCACGTGTAATATCTTCACTGCGTACCTTTATCAGGAGATGATGCGGGACCAAGAAGAGGTGATGCTCCAGTCGTCTACGGAGAGCGAGGCAGAGACGAAGGTTCTCCATGAAGATCTGAAATTAATACTAAAAAAGGAAGGGGAAGCCCAGGTACTCATTTTATATAGTATTTGTTAATATGTAATCAGTCTTTTAGTAGTGTTTACCTTATGCTAATTTTATCCTCTCCTTGCAGAAAGAGCTCTCTGCCCTGCATATGTCTTTGGCCGCCCAGCAGGCAAAAGCAGTTTCCCCTACAGAAAGCACTGACCACCAAGTAGGTTGTTGCTTCATTTAGAAAATATGTCACCATCATTCCAGTTCATCACTAACTTTGCGTGCTTTACCCAGCGTGTGCTGGAGCAGCTTGTGTCCGAGTACCACAAGCTGAATGGTGCACTGAGGACTGAGAAGAGATTATACCAGAGCCTCATTCACACAAACGGTGACAGGTAGGGATGATACTCACGGCAGCCACAATATTAGGTACAACTGCACATCAATGCAAGATTTAGATCAAGAATTGTACCTTTTTTAAAATGTTGGGGTTTTTTGGGGGGGGGGGGTTGTGGTGGTGGTGTGCAGTTTGCAGTGATATAGAGTTGCACTGCGTCATAATAAAAGGTGTGTGTAATCTCATGTTGCATCAATCAATCAAGCAAAACAGCTCTCAGCTTGATGCAGTGCAATTATACACCACTGCATACTACATTAATAGACATATTTTCAAATGAATACCTCTCTCACAGTCCCAAACATATGATTATATTAATAAGTGCCGAAGACAGCTCTTGTTTTCGATTCCAATACATTGTGTACCTAATAGAGCGTCCAATGTAAAAAAAAGTGGCAGATTTGACAATTTTTCTGTTAAAAAAATTCTGGTCTTTCTTAGCAGCAGTTCAGAGAAGACACTGGCCCTCCACACTCAACTCGACTCGGTTCAAGCGCTGCGTGGACAGCTAGAAGAGGTCCTGGCCCGCACTCAGAACATGGCCCTTGAGCTGGAAAGGGCAGCCAAAAGGCAGCCGGACTTAGGAGGTGGGAACGGTTGAGCCTCCGGGCCTGCAGGGGGCGCAGTCACCAATGCGCTGTGATGGCTTTGTGTGGCCACATCAGCTTTACTCATTCCACAAAAAAAAAAAATGTGACCATAGCTTAAATAAGAATAACACAGCAATGTTACAGAAGCCTGCTAAAACTAACCTCAATGGAGTCTTCTTTATTAATATATTTGGTGTATAAATATGTTGTGAATGGTTTTAGAAAACAACTGCCTGCATTTTGCGTTTGAGTGCAAATTGTTGTGTTTTGCCATTTTTGTGTGCTGACTCTCACAGATGTCACTCTTCCAGCCTTAGACACGCAATGAGGTTTAACTCTTGTCGAGAAACACCAGCCCATGCCTTGAATAGAGTGCAACATCTCACCATCCGTCATTTGTCTGATGCCATTTTTTTTTTTGTCCACAAGGACGTTCAGTTCAGATCTGTAGAAATCCAAATCCAAAGAGTACAGTAGTTGCTTCTGACTATGTGGGCATCATTAGTTGCACAGTTTTAGGTTGCAGTCTGACACATATGCATGAGACCTTGTTAGATATGAGATAGTCGACCAGTTGTTTAGTAAGATACACTGTCTAGTTTAACTTGATACATTTTTGGATATATTCCCCACATCATCTTGGAAGCTCTCCTCTAAACGTTCCTTGTCAAAACTTTTGTATTTCAAGTGCAACAAAATAAATGTGCTCTTTCTTTCTGTTACAAAAAGCCACTTCTCTTCATCGATCTCTCTTTATTGTGTTTACCGGGAATTTGTCCCAACTGAAATCTCCTTTTTTGATCCATTATGTACCCACAACTCTTCCCTTAAACAACCCTGGTTCCTATTTCAGACAATTTTACACCATGAGTCAAAGTAGCAAGGGGCATTGTCACATCAAATATGTCTTCCTTTGTGTTCCTTTTACCTGCTGCATGAAAATGTGCCATACATTTGATGTTTGCATGACTGTTACTCCCCAAACACCAAATAAGAAAAACCACCACACAAACAATAAGCCACTACTATGAGAATGGCCGCTGTGTGCCAGCTCGCCCCAAAACTCGCACAATTCATCTCATATTCACACCACTAGATCAATAACCTAGAAGCTTCCATGCTACCACATCATGGGAGTTTTACATGAAACAATGCCTCCTCCATAGCTGTGCGGGAAGTAATCAAGCATTTACACACATCCTAAAGATGCCATGCTGTACTGATGGCATATATTATTAATCATCTACCATTAGGTAAGCGGTACACATGCATCATCTAATAAGACTCAATAGAACTGTGGCAGTCATAGAAGTACACTGTATTTTACTGAGAGGTGTTTCTAATATTTTGGTTCTCAAAGTGGCAAAATTATAGAAACTACACCACCCTAACCCACAACCACCGATCAAAGCTGAGCTTTATTATCTTTGCAAAGGCTTTTATAAAGGTTTATTAGATAATGCGGGTGTACCTAATCTTCCCTGGCAGGAAAGAAACACACAGTCTCCCCGTTGTAGAGTTATGTTTAGAGTGGTAACACAAACATACCTCATTGCCAATGCAAGGCCATATAATCCAAAACCTAGCTATATTTTTCTTCAGGCAGCCTCACTGCTTTTTAGTGACACACACTGGTCTGTTTGCTCCACCCTGAGTGTGTTTTTTGGCCGGCTGGAAAGAGATGACATAACATTTCCCCTCAATCCAGTGACTGCAAGTCAGAGCAGAGCTGTCTGTGTGGCGAGAGTAGAGCTGGAAAGATGTATAAAATTGCAGAAATGGGAGCAATTCAGGAGACTTAAGTGTGTCTTAACGTGGTGGTTGTGTTTCCAGATCTCAGCACTGAAGAAGAGGAGGTAGAGGAGGGGGATGATGAAGACGGCAGCAGCGAGGAGTTCACAGACAGCATAG
Source organism: Dunckerocampus dactyliophorus (assembly GCF_027744805.1). Classification (NCBI taxonomy): domain Eukaryota; kingdom Metazoa; phylum Chordata; class Actinopteri; order Syngnathiformes; family Syngnathidae; genus Dunckerocampus; species Dunckerocampus dactyliophorus. Next base: position 12,779,428 of record NC_072820.1, on the reverse strand, counting down.
AGGAGGATGATAAAGTGACATCCGGCAGTTTTGCTTCAAACCAGGTTTGCTCATTCACATCCGTTTCTATTCATTTTAACACACTGACAATGGCTGCGTTCACATACTGGTCCGGATAAAAAAAAAAAATTTCAAAAAAGATACTTTGGTATGATTCGTTAAGTGTTCACACTGGTATTTTTATCATGTGACCAAAGGCTGCACATTAAAGAACGTATTAGTAAGCATAAAGATAGGTTGATTGGACAGCTTCCAATATTCCAAATCAAAAAGCCGTATGTTGGGTTAAATACACAAATTGTTTTTATTTTCTGCTATATTTAACAGCTTAGATTTCAGCAAAAGTTTGTAAAATATAATTTTAAAGAGTGTCGTTGTCTCACACACACACACAAAGGGAGAGACCAAAGCAGAGAGACAACACTTTCAACACATTTTCCTACATCTGGGGTTTCCAAACGTATTCCAGCAAGGGCTGCATACATAAAAATTGACAAAAAAATAATTGGCCACTATGATGCTGAAACCAGTCCATTGTAGGTCAGTATATGGTAAGTTATCTGAATAAAACATCATCTCAACTTTGTGTTGTAGGTGACAAAGCAAATTAGTTTAATATCGAATAATATGTCTGATTAATAATGAATGTATTTAAGTTTTAAAATATGCCAAGGACCAATAAAAAAAACAAGCTGCAGGCCAAAAATTGCACACAGGCCACACTTTGGCCACCTCTGTCTTACATACTTGTAATTTCTGCATCCTTTCTGCTGTCATTTTATTCTTTGGTCTGTGTAGCGGAAAGAGACCCATCACTCAAGTGGTCTCGGTCCACGTGTTGAGTGCACAACCGGGTTCGGATGATCGCGTTCACACTTGACAACCGTACCAGCACACCAAACAAGCTAGAGTTCCTTTTAACCATAGCAAACATGACAAGTGTGAACGCACCCTTTGATTATCTTAACAATGAAAGGTGTTCGCAGGCATCTGAAAGAGTCTGTAGACATGAAGGAGGGTTGAGGACGCAGACGGACGTTCAACAGATGCTTGAACTCGAGCTAAAAGAAATAAAGTCACAGCTCAAGAGGGAGGGATACACCTCAGTGGAGCACATGAGGTGTGTATTTACTCCAGTGAGAAGCCTCATCTGTTTACTGCTACTTTTCATGGTAACATTGTGGTTGCTCAAAGGAGCGCACTGCAGAGGCTTCAGAAGGAGAACCAGTTCCTGAAAGAACGCCAGGGAGTGACGACAGACAATCACAGCTTTGGCCATCAGGAGGAAGATGAGGACACTGAGGAGGAAGTGGACATGGACGATGATGACAATGTAACACATTTTTTAAAGTCATGTGATAATGTCATTATGGTGCGATTGACCTTTCTGTTGTAGGGGTTTGAGCCTGCAGGGGGTGTCAGCGAGGCAGAGCAGGCTCTTCAAGAGCAGTCCTTCCGACTTTGCTCTGAGAATAGAGAGCTACAAGAAAGGCTGATGGTGTCTGAGGCCACTGTCCAAGCTCAGGCTGAGCAGCTGAAGGACTACAGGGACCTGCTCAGTGAGTGGCGCCGTCACACTCTGATAAAAACGTTTACAGTAGACCCTCCCCGACCCCTTTTACACAAGGGTTATGTATGATAAAAATAGATGCAACTGTTAATATACAGCATTTTAAAGTGAAATAAAGATATATGCAGATTTACACAGCATCCCATTTCACGTAATACTTCCATGCAGGACTCCCAGGGGCTCATACATTCACACATTAATGTCTTCATGCAAATCATTTTGAAAATGTTCCAAGTAATGTATTTAGTTGTCATTTGATACATTGCATGTTTTGAAAGCAGCTACATTGTAGCATAAAATGTAGTTTAGTCCCTGTTTGCTTCAGCATTTCTTTTCCAGCTGTTTGCAAATACTCAGTGAATGCAGATGGCACTTTTCAATAGCTGGTAAATATGACTAAAAAGAGGCATGTCCTTATGTTGACAGTCTTACTAATTAAGCTGCGTATTAAACGTTGGATCGTATGTTGGGTGTTATAAGAATTTATGTTCATGTACAGTATATATCCGGTGTATATCAATGTTCTTTTTTCATATATCATTGGCCGATAACCGAAATATCGGCTTTTTTTCAGCTCCCAATATCGGTATTGGCATTGGCCCCAAAAATCCCATATCGGTCTGGCTATAGCTTGAACGATGCTGGTGCCAGCAACTCATACAGTGGTTGGTATAGATAAATAAGCATTATCAGGTTTTTGAATAGTATTTCAAATCAAGGGTGAAAACATTTCTTTCCCCTGGAAGAAAGACATTTCTTTCCCCACCTACCTCACTCACGTTGCAACCAAAAGTAACACATACTGTATAGAACACACAATATAACTGCACCACATGAACTATACAGGTATTGAATCAAACGCTTACATAACATACATGTAAAGCAATCCATCCATCCATCCATTTATTGTGCCACTTGTTCTCACTAGGGCCGCGGTCGTAAAACAACACAAATTTCTACTAGTTTATAACCCGCAAGGCATGCGGGGTAACTTCCTGTTGGGGAAAGTGTGCACATGGGCTTCCCAGCATGCCTTGCGGGTTATAAATTAGTATAACATATTATTGTTTTGCATGTATTATTGTGTAAGCATCTATTTTGATACCCACAAAGTCTGTGTGGTACAGTTACACATGTGTGTTCCACATGTGTTACTTGTCCTTTCTTATTTTTGGTTGCAGGTAGGGATTTGCACATTTGATAAAAATTTGGGGGGGGGTCGCGAATGCTAAATGCTGATTCCACTGTATTCGTATGCATGATTTCCGTCTTTGGTGTCCCTGCAGCAGAGACGTCCGTGCAGCAGGCGAGTAAGCAGGTGCAGGTGGATCTGCAGGATCTGGGCTATGAGACTTGTGGTCGCAGTGAAAACGAAGCAGAGAGGGAGGATGCCAGCAGCCCAGGTCACCCATCCTATAAATCTTACGTCAAATATTATGTTCTTGCTGTGTGCAGCATTCATTAAACATACATTTTTTTAATTCCTTAGAGTTTGACGACCTGGAGATGTGCACATCGCTGTCTCATCAGCAGGATTACGAGAACGTGGGCGGAGGCTGGTACAGGGATAACGGAGGCAGAAGTAATGGAGGTGCCTGTAATGAAATAGGGCTTGAGTCACCTTTGCAGCACCTGGTCCAAGATCTGCGCTCCCAGCTAACTCGCTGCCACAAAGTAATACGCGGGCTTCAGATGCGTGTGCGCTCCCTGTCGGCCACAAGCGACTATGCCTCCAGCCTGGAGCGGACCCCCCGCAAGGTATCATCGCTCTCACTCATTCACCCACCCTTACAAGAAGATCTCATGACGTTTGACTTTCTATCTTGAAGGTAAACTGGGCGTTTGAGATGTCCCCCACTCAAGGTGGCGTGGAAGAGGATGAAGGCTGGATGTCTGACACCCAAGCGACTTTATCCGGGTCCAAACCCAGTCGTGAGCTGCAGGAGCTAATGGCACGTGTCGCATCATTGGAGGCACAACTCAAGAGCTCCAGGCTGGACGAGAAGGGTGAAGCAGATGAAGGGAAATGTGCCACGTGGCCTGGGTGAGCTTAAATTTGAAATCAACTATTCATCTTCAACACTAGGATGGTGATGGTTGAATCATTGTGTAGCCATCAGTGCAATCACCAAGGAATCCTACTGGAAGTTGTTCCTTTATCGAGCCACGCAAGATATACTGTAAAAGATTGGTGCTGCTTACTGCTTCAAGACTTTCTGTGATTTATACAGTGGTACCTTGGTTAATGTCCACCCCGGTTATCGCGTTTTTTGGTTAACATCCAAAATTTTTGCGAAAATTTTGCCTTGGCTTGCATTCGCCCGCTAGGTTAGCGTGCAGTTGGGGCGCGTAACAAACTGTTGTATCTGTGCTTGGTTTGTTTACGCCGCCATCTTGTTGATACTTACAGCACATGTTGATACATACAGCACATGTAATGCAATGAAAATGGCCAAAACAATGGACCCTCACATTGACTACTGTCAGTGCATTTTTTTTTCGTACAGTAAGTGCGACAAACTCTAAATAAGCCGCTATGAGTCCAAATGAGGTGAGTGACAACAACATTCCAAAGAGAGTGAATACCACTATTGAATTCAAGAAAGAAGAATAACTTCAAGGATGGCATCCATGTTTTTGCTCTCGGCAGGATGTACTCAAAGCCCTCATCAACAATAAATACTATGCTAAAGAATTACAACATTATCAAGTGAGCTAATGATGCAAAAGGTGTAACAGTGTTAACAAAACAGAGACCAAACCACAAACCAAGTTGTTGCTGTTGTCGATCAACGGCTCGTCGGAGCTAGCTGCAGCTAACCTGTTGTCAGCACGAGGCTGCTGGATGCAACACAGAAAACGCCTGCAATGAGTTAGTCTGTTGATGAATTTAAAGCAAGCAGAGGCTGGTTTGAAAATTAAATTTTAAAAAAGAACAGGCATACACAGCATCTTTGCAAACTTTCTGTCCACTACAGGTAAAATGATGTTAAATGTTAATTTCTCCATTTCATGTCATTTTTGTGGCATTGTTTTTTTATGTAAACGTGTGAATGTTAAAAAGCCTTTAACAGATCTCTCTGCATACATTTTTTGTACAACTTAAGTCTAGTAACATATAAAAAGGGATTGCCCTCCAAGCATAAACTCCCCCCCTTTGCAAAACTAGGTAAAAGTGATGTTAAATGTTCAGTTGTTCACTCATTTGTCATTTGTAATTATTTTGCATCATTTTCTACATATAAAACTATCATTATTGTCTGTAATATGTGGTTTGTGTTAAACGTTTTGGGTGTCTGCAGCAGATGAATTGGATTTACATTATTTTCTGTGGGAGAATTTGCTTTGGTTAGAGTCCGTTTTGGCTTAAGTCTGACCTTCTGGAACGGATTAATGGCGCTAACCAAGGCACCAGTGTATGCCATTTGCTGGTAGAAAGTGTAGAATAGTTACAATAGTGCATGATATGCTTCTTGCTGCTATTAGATTTTGAAAAACAAAGACTTTGTTCAGGGCCTTTTGCAGGAAAAAGGTGTTGAAAAGTCTCGACATGCTTATTGCTGGTGTGCTGTAAATGAATAAATCAGGATGGATCATGTAGCACAACTCAGGGAATCTGGAAAACCTAGGAAGATCGGAATTTTTTAAAAAAGCTCCATATGGTTAAGGGTCATTTGCAGGAAAAAGGTGTTGATTAGTCACGATAGTGCATAATATGCTTATTACCACTATTAATTTTTAAAAAGGATTTCTTTGGTTAAGAGACGTTCGCAGATGAAAGGATGTTGAATAGTCATGCCAGTGCATCATATGCCTCTTGCTGCTATAAAATAGTAAATCAGGATGGATTCATCTAGCACAGCTCAGGAAATCTGGAAAAGAAGACGTGTGTCATTCACGTTATATTAGAACACAGCTGACAATCATTGGGTTGCAAGATAAGTAAACCAGACGTAACAACCTACTGCTTTGTGAGCTGTAACAATATACGCATGGTTGTGACCATTACAAAACATACAGGCATGTCTAATATGACCTCTTGCTCTTGTTATTCCAGGAAGTACAACTCCCTCATTCAGGCACAAGCTCGCGAGCTCTCTCACCTGAGGCAGAGGATGAGAGAAGGCCAAGGAGTGTCCCACATCCTCACCCAACATCTGGGTGACACCACCAAGGTGCCCTTAAAATCAGTCTGCTGCCAGCCAGATCTCACATCAAAATATCTACTCGTATGAAATTTGGTCCATTTAACATCACCAGGCATTTGAGGAGCTGCTGCGGGCCAATGACGTGGACTACTACATGGGTCAGAGTTTTAGAGATCAGCTGGCACAAAGCTCTGCGCTGGCTCAACGACTGCTCGCCAAGTTCAGCGGACGTAAGACACGACACATAGCTACTTTATTGTCGTCTAATTTATGCTTTCTAAAAACCCCACCCTCTGTCTTCATTGCTATGCCTCCTCTGGTTTAGGAGCAGAGAGCCACGATGACAAGACGGAACTGCTCGCCATGCAGTGAGTCAGCTTAATTGTGTCTGTATGCAATTGTAACAAATTATTATCTGGCATTTAAATATATAGCATAGTATATACACAACGGTATGATAAACAATAGTTTCACTTTTCAAATAAGGACACATTTGTATTCAGTTTCAAATTTCAGTTTATGGTGAATCCAAGATGTTTGATGTACAGTATGTCAAATGTCATCCGTGTTTTTCTTCTTGACAGTGAGATTTAATGGACATATTCGTCAAAAAACAAACAACAGAAAATATTCATTATGTTTTTTGTCTTCATCACATCACAAGTGTGCCACAGCCTCTTGTTGCTAGGCAGAATTAGTGTTTGTGCCAAAAGCTCCACCAGGTCAGTCACACATACACACACTTTGTTAAATGAATGCTTAAATGGTGCGACGCTGTAGGTTTATTTAGTAAATGTAATGTAATTAATAACACTTTTTTTTAATCATTTCATATTTATATATTGCTTTTTTTTCATTAATTTTGCAAATTGCTCATTTTTTCACCACTTACCTCTAATGAAAAATTACACTCATTAAGGTTAGCTCTCTTTGGATGGTCTCTCTACAAAAAAAAACAGGATTTAGGCAAATGAAGTTCGCCTGCAGCATTATTACAGGCCGTCTCTCTAGGTTAGTAGCTTTCTTTTTAAAGTCCCACACACTCAGTCCTGGTGATTAGAGGGGCTGGGCGGGGGATATCATCATGTGACATGTTGTGACACGCACCAGGACACAGTGAGTAGACAGAAGGTTGCGGTTAATCCACACATGAACAGCAGTAGCGACGATCCTCGCCTGTTAAATTGGTTCAGCTGAAAAGGCGTTAAGAGGCTCAGTGTTGCTGTGTGGAGGAAATGCGTATGCATTTTTGTTTTCCACTTTTCTATCAATAGTGCTGCTTGTGGACTTTGCTAGAGTGTCAATGGCTCCTCTGTGGAAGGCTATGATTTCTAAGAGCAGTCCCATATACAGGAGCTCTCTGTGGTCTTTTTCTATGAATGATGGAGGAGGTCCATCTAGAGAGACGTGCCTTCGTAGAATGCTGCATCAACGACTCAAACAGTAAGAGAGGAAAACACAGGACATGGATAGAAAGTGATGCATACCTGGACACGGATGAGCAGAACACTTGATAGTGATTTGATTGTGTCTGCATCTTTTCTATGTTGGCTTTTCTCAATTAATGTAATGCTTCCCTTGCAGGCTGAGCAAGGAGCTTCATCAGAAAGACAAAATCATTGAGTCGCTGCACAACAAGCTGCAGCACCGTCCCGAGACGCCATCCAGCTGCCAAGCCCTCTCTGAGACCACCGACCAATCCGACAGGACCTCTCTGGTGTCCGATGAGTGTCAGACCAATGAAGATGTGGATCTATGCTCCGACTTGGACGCCAGAGAGTATAAGGAGGAACAACAACGGCTACATACATCAAAACCAGATGGTAATAAACGTTGGACCTTCCTCATCTTCGTGTCTCTATCTGTCCTTTCCTTCATTTTCCCTCAACTTATTTCAGCTCATCCACCTGTCCCTCCTTCCCTTCCTCCTCGTGGCCCCCTCAAGTCATCCCAAAGCTGTCCCAACAAGCTTTGCTCAGCATCCTTCAGAGGTACACCATTCAGGGTGTGCAAAGTACCCTCCATTTCTTTTCTGTCTCTTCATGTTACTTCCTGTCATTCTCCCCATCAGTCCCTCTCAGCAGTGTACCTGTCTCCTTGCCCTTATTTCCCCCTCGTGACCCTGACTTCTGGGGCATGGAGGTCCCTTGTGACCCCCAGTCCAAGATGGCTGTTCACCCTGAGTTGGACACACTGTACAAAGAGATGAATGAGCAGATCAGGGGTGAGGGAGCTGGGAGTGCCGCCTTAATTTGCTGACACACATATCACACGTTTCTGTGTCTGTGTGTATGTGTGGCTACAGGCTTCCCGGGTCTTCATGACAAGCCTCATTTCCCTCTCTCACCTGGTGCCCACAACCAGTGTGACCTCTCCAGCTACGGCCAGCTATCCCATCATGCCTTTCAACAGTACCAGCTGGGGGGCCTTCCTGAAGGTCACCTGCTCAAGTCGGACCCAGGTCTCGTGACAGGAGGAGGGACTTTTTGGGATATAGACAACATGACTCAGCCTATTGGGAGCTACTCTGGAGTGGCGGGGCTTCACCTAGGAAATAACCAGACTGGTACACTTGTTTCTATCATTCATATGAATAATTTTGAGTTACAGTGAACTTTGTTGAATGGTTATCTTCTGGCTGGAAATGACACAAAAAGTGATTGGGAGGAGTTGTGTCAGAGACTATATTAAAATTTATATTAAGAGATATTAATGGAGACAAACAAATATTTAGGGCTATGAATAATTCTCAATTAATTAATAATCTGCAGCTATTATTTAGTAATAGCGCCAACACATATTTTGTGTTCTTTGCAGCCAGAACACACCCATTCAACAAATACAACCAAAAAACGACAGGTAATACAAATTCACTTTAACTCAAAAGTTGCCAACGGTGGGGCAGAAAGGTCAGAGAGCGTTAGCAGGCACACTTTAGCTGCTATAATTACTGTAATAATAATAGTAGGGCTGTCAAAAACAACGCGTAAACGGTGGTAACTAATTTCTTTAATTAATTACTTGAAATTGTTTAGAGCAAGCACGCGGACGGAATCACGGTGGAGCGTCCCCACGCAGTCACGCAGAATGTGACGCTCTTTTGTAACTTCATTCTCACTTGAACACATCAACAGCAGTACAATTCCAAATCCATATACTGTGTGTATCTACAAATCACACACGTCTCGAGTCCGTTTATCCTGGGAACCACACTTCCTCATTCTCGTTACAAGAACGCGAGATGCATTCAGGGACTCTCCGAATATCACAAAAACAGCTTTATAATACGTGTGTGTATGTGTAAATGAACTGGAAGAAGTAGGCTGGAAAATACACTGAAAGAAAGTAAATTTAGCTTAAATTACGTGATGTCTTTGAACGCAACCGCTAATTGCTCATGATAACATTCAAATGTTCTGCTACTATTAAAGAAACTGGTGTTAGACAAATATATTCTTAGACTTGTGTGGTAGCTTTTAGCTTGATTGACATATTCAGTTCATTTGGAGCTGTTAATACATACAAATATATATAATCCTGTCCTGTCATTTGTCTTTCTGTTAATTAAATACAGTAAAAATGGGCATATTTCAGACATAGTGATAGCTAATGATGATTAATCATGATTAATTAATTAAAAACTGTGGTTAAAGTGAAAAATATTAATCATTTGACAGCCCTCAATAATACATTGAGTTACTTCTTTACTTGTTTTTTTTTTTTAACTCAAAATGTGTTCAGGATAGCTGTAATATCTTTGTCAATATCAATGATGTCTCGTAATTGTCAACACGTTTTTTCAATATTAATAAACACAAAAAACAAATGTATGCTATTCATTATTTCAATTCAAATGAGTGGAATCTCAATGTTTGGCTTTCAGGGGAGAATTTGATCGAAGAGCACCTAAGGGAGGTCAGGTGTCTCCGCCAGCGTCTGGAAGAGTCCATTAGGACCAACGAGAGGCTCCGTCAGCAGCTGGAGGACAAACTGGCTAACACTGGGCGTGATGGAGGTACTTATATGGAGAAAGTGTAGAACCATGCTTCTTATACATTAAAGACACCCAACACAACCCAATTTGAATACTGTTCACACTACTGCTGGAAGCTTTAAAATGTATGGTTGGCATGGTGCAGTTCCCTCTCAAGTCCTGTAGGTGTCAGTAGCGTGCGTTTTAAACTGACCGTCAAAACAGAAGTTCAAGAAAAGGCTGATCTCGTGAAAATGTTCACAATGCTAATGCTAAAATCCACACTTGTGTGTGCCTTATCTATGCTGAAAAGTCAAATAAAGGGACACGGGCGCAAATGCACACTCGACGGCATCCTTCCTAACGTGATTTATGCACAGGTGCAGTGTTTAAATTATTTTTTCATGTAACTGCTTCAGCTGTGCGTGTTCATTAACGTAATCATCCGATGGACAGTACCACAATACTGACAATGTAATGGTTTGCTTTCCAAATAGTTGCTACTAATAGAGAAATGTTGTTGGGGGTAGATACTGCAGTACATAGAGGGGACCATGAATTAGTACGAGTAATAATTATAGTAATACCTAACAATTTTGATGTGACTAAGGCACTCCTTTAAAATAAAATTGCACTTGTAGCTCAAGTGTTTTAAGTGCCCTTCGGTTGCTGTTATTTTTCCAGGTGCTCCAACAAACATCTATATTCAAGGTCTGGACACAGTCACACAGTTGTCTAATGAAATCAGAGTCCTAAAAGAAGAAAACTTGAATCTACAATCCCGTCTGCAAGCCAGCACAGGTAAACTACTTGGAATATTTTTGATTATTTTGTATTTTATGCACAAGCCTATACTGAATGTCGTTTTCTGTCAGACTCGTGCGAGGAGGTGATTGCAGCACGCGCCCGCCTCAAGCAAGCAGAGCTGGAGGCTGAGCAGTGGAAGGAGGAGTTGAGACGACTTCAGTCACACAGCGAGGAGCAGGGACAACAGATCCACTCCCTGAAGCAGGAGAGGCAGGCCAACCAGGAGAGTATCAACAGGTCTGTGTGCCTACCAATCTTTGAGGAAAATCTATCTGTCTTCCATATGTACCCTCTTTTCTGTTATCTTTACCTGTGTGTGTGCTTGTGTGTCCATCCTCAGAGTGCAGCATGAGGTGACTTTACTGCAGCAGCAGCTGTGTGAGAGCAGGGAACTCATACACTCCTTGCAGAGCGAACTGCATGTTTACGACCGTGTGTGCTCCGGCATAAAATCCTCCAAAGGTTTGTTTCATTTCTCTCAAAGAATTATTCAGATTACATTAATTAAACAATTACAGGCAAACAGTATAGAGTATTATATTTACAAAACATGCAGTTACACAACATCACGCCTTGTCAAAGCATCTTCCAGCTGGAAAATGCGAGGGAATTGACTTGCAAGACTGCACACTCTGCTGGATTCATAGCTGCAGCAGTCTTTTTCCCCTGCAGATAGCGCCATAAAAACACTTACCATAAAAAAAAGCTAATTACTGTATTTACAATTCAGACGAATCTACTGTAGAGGCAGTGAGCGCAGAATGACACAGCGTAACTTTAGCATTATCCAGTGGTAGTATAGAATTACACTGTCAATCACCCTGTTAAAAGCTTTGCTATACTTTTTTAAGGAGCCTAATGTTTTTAAGGACCAACTGCAAACGCATCCTCGATATCAGTGGTCCCTAACATTTTTTGACCCATGGACCGGCTTGTGTTCACACAAATCTAAGACAAAAACTAAGACATGAACAACATCAAACTAAAAGCACAAAATGAATGCCGACCCACCATCCACCAGTTCAAGTTGGGGGTCAGAGCAGAAAGGAAGGAGACACAACATAAAGTTATTCATTGCGCTTTGTGAGTTATATGCATAAGTAAGTAAGTGTGACGATTATGCTGTGTTTAATCTTGAAAGTTTAATTTATACTGGTGTTCCAATCCACGCACTGTGAAAACCTGTCTATGTGCGTGTCAGGATGAGAGAGTGGAGATTCCCCTGAAAATGAGGTTTTATCGCTGCTTGTACTGTACTTGTTACTGCTTTGTCATGTTTGCTCAACTTGCCCTTTCAATTTGGTATTAAATTAATATGTAGATTTAAATAAAAGCGATTGAAAGTGGACAGAAGTGAAGCTCAAGTTCAACCCATTCAAACGGAAGGATCCCAACATCTGGTTGAAATAAAAGATATGTAGGACGAATACTTACTTTATTCATCTCCAAGAGAAAGTCACATCCTATCTATTTATCAGTGCTCATGTAAAACTTCTATCAAAATTTGACCATGCACAATACACATTTTTGAATCAGAATTACTTACTATAAAATTAACCAATTAATCAGGTTTAATATTTCGGTTTAATGAAATGTGAAAATGTTGTTTTTTTTTACGCGTGCAGCAGTAGGGGGTACATGGCTTCAAGTCAAATGTCTGTCAAATGTACGCGAGTGTAAAAAGTTTGGGAACCACTGCCCTGTAGGACACAATCCATCTTTACCAGTTTTATTGCACACTATGTGTTCTGGTTTCAGGGTTCCTGTGTGAGATCCCAGGCCTGCCTGTGGAGCTGGGGGAGCTCCTGGGAGAGGTGAGGAGTCTGCGGGCCCAACTGCAGACCAGCGTCCAGGAGAGCAGCGCCCTCAAGCAGCTGGAGCTCCACAAGCAGCTGGAGCAAAAGCTGGGCGGCGGCTCCCCTCGCACGCCGTCCCTCTCGGCCTTCAGTGCCAGCCCTCAGAGAGATAACTTCTACAGGAGACAGCTGCTGCTGCACGGTAACATCTGTGCTACATTCCCATGTGTAGACACAGTGTGTTTATGTGAGGCTTGGTGTGCTGTGCGTCCAAGCCTGGTTTGTGTTATGTGTGTGCTCCGCAGACCCAGCCCCGTCTCCACCTGTCAGGGACATTGGTCTCTTTAACTGTGGATCACCCGGTCCCCCCTACTCAGACCTGGATGACAGCCATAGCACTGCCAACGGTGTGACTTTAACTGCACTGCATGACTGTGGCTTAACTTGTACACAGTTTGCCTGCCACTGCTTTGCTTTATCCACAACTGACCTCCATAAACCTAGAATCCGAAAATAATCATCCTTCGTGTGGGTTTATCCCCTGTAGACCCTCTTGACTCTCACTCTGAGCTGGAAGGGGAAGCCCCCGATGGATCGTTTGCCAATCGCTATGGTCGCCATGCCATTGGTCACGTGGATGACTTCACCGCTCTGCAGCAGCAAGTCCTAGAAGGCCGCAGTGTCGTGCAGCGCATGGAGGCGACGCTGCAAGCATGGATGAACCCACCCTCACCACTAGGGGGCAGCCACAAACAAAACAGTGAGCTGGTGAGCAATACGTTTTGAACAAATGTATTGAGTCACAGTCCAATTAATGTTACATTTTTGACTTAAAAAATCATTTTAAAATACATTTCTATACATACTGTATATGTTATATATAATAATGTAAATATAAATATATCAGTTTAAAAAAAATTCTTAAGAGTTATTGATAATTCAATTTCTAAATGATTTACTTTGGTTGGGCTATGGGATATGGGCTAGACCCATTCCAGTGGAACCTTAAAGGTCAATCACAATCTGTTTTGTGCTGGTTGACTCCTAATATGTTCAAATTGAAAAACTTTTTAGACTTTTTTTCCATAGGATATATTAGTAATAGAAAAGATCGGTTACAGAGTCAAACTGCTGCCACTGCATAACCAGTGTTTTAACCAACAATATAACATTCTTAATATGTCAAGAGTAAAAAGAAGTTAACCTCTTAACAAACCTCTTAAACAAAAATGTAAAGCATATATAATGACAAATGGTCACACATGTGCCCCTTTGGCCACATGAGCAGCTTTGATTGCACATCAATATGGTTGATATATTCAACTTAATATTGAGGATAATACTGAGCAGCCAGTACCACTTTACCATTTGCCTATAATTCTTCCTCCTCAGCTTGCCTTCACCACTACTCCTCTGTGTAGGGGTGGACTCGGACAAAAATTTGGTCCCGGACTTTTTAGCCCCACCCCATCCCCCTTTACGAGTCACATCATGTTTATCAAAAAAAAAAACACTGTTGTGGGTTGGGATTAAAAACGTGCAACTTCTGTCTTGATGGGGAGCAGCATCTACCGTTACACCAACAGAGATCGGCAGCTGAGTAGGTGAATTGTGCGATTTCATTCTGTAATTGGTGACAGAGCTTTGGACTGACTTGACACTGCGTGCGCGTGTCACGCCGTCTCTGACTGTGCCAGCTCGCCGCATCCCCCTGTGATATTTAGTTACCATGGCAAGGCGCAGCAGTAAATATATACATAAATAACTAAACGGCAGTAAATCGGTCCATTATTTGTCAGCCCACCAGGAAAACTCCCGGTACTCCCGATGGCCAGTCCGCCCCTGCTTTTGTGGTTGCATTAGCATTCGTTAAAAGCGACATAAAAAGTCAACATGCTGAGTCAATCTGTTTGATGTTTGCTGAACTGAAGTCTTTATCTCACAAGACTCCATGCAACTTTGGGTAATACTTTTTTTTTTTTTATTTTGTCCAGATTCCACATAGTGTGATCTTTGGAGCTTTCACTATCTTGTACAAAGTCTTCCCAAAATAGCTCTTTTGGTTGCAAATTTCTTATTTGTGTCCCTTTTCATTTCCTGTAGGTGCACTGGCAAGCTATCCCAACACTTGTATTCATATAATGAATTTTTCTGACAATTTCTCCTTGCAGTTCTTGGATTACGGCAGTGCAAAGAGTGTCCTGTCCAACACCAAGACTCTGAGGCAGATTTTGGAAGAGTCAGCATCTCTGCTGAAGATGTTCTGGAGAGCGGCACTGCCCAGCACTGATGCCTCCATCCCAAACCTGAAGAAGGTTCATACATGCAGCGTGAGACATCGTTTAACTGGATCGGGAAGAACCCAGAAACATTTCCATGTTGGTTTTGACACAGGAGCAGTCTATGCAAGAGGAGATCTTGTCCCTGAAGCTGCGCATGTCTGAGCAGGAGGAGGTTTTGAAGGGGACGATACAAAGGCTGAGGAGCACCAGCCGCACCAAGGAGAGCATGGAACATTTTATAGTGAACCAATGTAAGTCTGGATGACTTGATACAGGACTACGTAGATTGGAGAGAGTAAAACCCCAGCATATACAACAACTTCATTTCCTGACTTTAAGAAGTAAATGATACAACCGCAACCAATGTTGTAATAGCAGTAAGGAGCAAACTGCTCAACCAGCATTAATACTGCTGATGAGTTCATTGTATGGCAAGGTGTATATAGCTGCTCTTGGTACTGTAATTGCAGCCACTGCTATCTTGTGGAGTTAATTAAAACTACATCCGTAGGTTGCCGACAGCCACAATTGTTAAGATTTTTTGACCTGGTGCTAATTGAAGACCCTGCCTGTTATTTGCATTTGCAGACCACGCACCCGGTGACTATCTAAGACTATAATTGAATAGAGGCGTTAATTGGAGCATTTACATACAAATGTCTGGGGTTAACATTTTGATAAATTTAACATATATGCATATAATAATGTTAGTTTAAGTGTGTGCCCTACAAAACATAAGACAAACGATGAAAGCATCATATTTACTCCTTTTCACCTTGTTTTGGTAGTGTCAAGGACTCGTGATGTGTTGAAGAAAGCAAGGACAAACTTGGAGGTAATGTAAAAAAAAAAAAAACACACCCATTATAGTTGATCGACAATACCAATGAAAAGTCTGGACCTCTCATTCGATAGCATGGGAAAGTGTGTCCAAACTTTTGACTGGCAGCCTATGCGTTAGTGATGTGCGGATCAATACTGAAATAGCGATACTTCCCATACCAGCTCTTCATGCACTAAAATCGATTCTCAAATCAAAACATCAACACTTTTGATACTTCAGTCATTTGAGGTCATGTTTGTCTGAAACATTTGTCTGTTGAAACGATGACCTATCGTAAACGGAGCCATGTGTGAAGTGTGAATAAAGTTTTCATTAATATAGTAGTTCTTAAAGGGATAGTTCAGATTTGTTGACATGAAGTTGTATGACATCCTCATCAGCATTGTAGTCCATAACAGCGACTTACCCCCCACTTGGTCTCCTAAGTTCTGGAAACCAGTTTTGGTCAGATTTCTGTGATGACGTAGTTCCGCTGAGTTGCTGGGGACAATTAAGTGAAGAGTTTGGCTTCTTTTTTTGAGAAGGCATTTTTGTGATTAAAATGTATTGATCTTTTGAACGCATATTGTTTTGAGAAGCCAAAGTCAGTACTTCATTGTCCGCAGCAATTAAGTGGAACTACTTCTTCATCACGGAAATCTGACCAGAACTGGACGTAGGAGACCAAGTAGGGGGTAAGTCGCTGTTATTGGACTACAATGCTGATGGAGATGTCCTACAACTTCATGTAAAAAAGTCCAAACTATCCCTTTATAGTAATTAATCATTTATTTTAATGGTTGTATTATTTTACTTATTTCCTTTTTTATTGTTTAAAATACAAATTTCACAAATTTTATATGATTTTGTCCTGTTGTTGTACAGTATATTACCATGGCTATATTGTAAATCACTTTGCTACCTCAAAAATAAATAATTTGCTTAAATTAATTAGTCATTTATTTAAATTAATATTTATTTAAATCGATAATTTAATGTGTTGTATTCTTTATGCTACGATATGAAATATACAACTTTTTAAAACTTACCAGACACATTAGGTGAATTGAAAGTGTCGCCTCGGTATTGCTGATACCAGCCTGAATTTAACTTTTTCCGTGGTATCGCACATCACTAGTGTGTGTGAATGATTTCAGTCAGGATCTTCTCCCAAGTCTTGTCAAAGTCATCAGTGATTACGTATATATTTGTGACTCCATCACTTTTTGTCTGTTGCTTCTTCGTCTCACACTCGTCCCTGCGTGTGAACATCTCCAGAAGAACGAGCTGAGACTTTCCTCCCTAAGCTCCTCCTGTCCCCCCTCTCCCTCTGCTGGTAATTGTCTCGCCAAATAGGTGGAGGCTGTCCCAGATGTTGCTCATTTAATTTTGGCTGTGGTAGACTCAGTGGATCTGGGGCAGCTTTTACTTCGATGTGCATTTGTTTGTTTGGAATCACATCAGCGCTTTACCATCTTATTGCCTTCACCCCATTCAACAACAGCAGTGTTACGGCATTAATGCTACTCTCTTAGCACGCAAGCTGCTCAAATCATCAACCTGCAAGGAAAACGCAGTTACATTAAAAGCCTTCTCAATACTAATACACTACTTATATATGGTATGTGTACATTGTAAAAAAATATTCATTTGTCATCTTACCAAGACAATTTGGACTATTCTACGCTTTCAACTTTAGGGGAAGTTTAGCGCTTTTCTGTTCCCAGCGCACGAAGCAGGGCATATAATGTTTACGTGGTGTGGAAGAACCCCATCAAACCCCTTTGGGATGAACAAGCACAGAGACTGTTCATTTGCCGCTGCATATGATGCATCATCTTTCACTTCCCGTTGGGGTCAATGGCCGGATGTCCCAAAACTTTCGTCCATGTAGCATATTTGCAACTACATTTGCAGCTACAGTGTGAGATAAACTTGTGGTACCGCATCTCTGGTGTCTGCTGCGTGATGTAACTGCAGCATGCTTATGCACAGCGAGTGTCTGTTGCTGTCGTTGCTACATTACTAATGAATGACCCTATTTCCTCAAATAGCGGCCTCCAATCTAATAGATGCCGTGTTTCAATGAATACAGTAAGCGCCTCTACACAAATAGAAAAAAAAAAAAGTTCAGTTATTTGCCAAAGAAATAACAATAAAACATTAATAAATATGATTTCACTTCTCGGACAGGTGGTCTACACTTGTTCAGTACTTTATATTGTACCTAGGGCCCGAGCACGAAGGCCCTATTGTAATTCTATTTGATTTTTATTATTTGTGGGAGAAAATGTATTGCTATGTATGTAATCTAATCTAATATAATAATATTATAAAAATGTGTTAAATAAAAACCTCCCCCAAAGACAAATCCCTTGTCCTTAATATATGCCTGCTTCTCTCTGCAGTTGAGTAATTAAGCACCCTTGGCCACTAAATGAGGAAATATAGTACTCATTGCTTATCTTTCAGCACGCCGCCTGTCATCATACAACTAACACAAGCGCAACAAACCACTCCTCAATATGATCTCATGGTGTACTTGTAGTTGACCAAAACTCGTCTCTCTTGTGCATTCAGCTGAGGAACCAGGAGGTGGTGCCAGAGAGCAGCCTGCTGATGGCTTTCGGCTGAAGGCAAACCAGCGTCCTGCGGCGAGGAAGCGCAGCAGCCAATGCTTGCTTTAGAACCAGCCTCAACGCTACCACTTGTGACCTCCATGTGTTTAAATAGCCACCCTCCTGATCTTCAGCCAGGCCTTAGCAAACAAACCCGCCCCACCCCAACAAACTACAGTTTTTATGAGTGTATCTGTCCGGCAGTGTGTGTTACAGAAGGTGTGTGAAACGTGTCTGTGGTGGTTACAGTGCCAAGCTGATGGAGCTGCTGGAAGATGCTCCGAAATGGTGCATGTTCTTGCGAGATGGTTGGAAAAAGGGTGTTCCGTGCATGTTAAAATGAGGTTTGCAAGAGGAACTCTGCACACGTCATACATCTATGTGCAGTGTGTGTGAGTGATCGAGGGCAGTTCACTCAACGACAACTGACTGACTCCACAATGTAGACATAATGGAGGAACGTAAGCCTCTGACTTTCATATTTGTGGTGGAAGCTCATCAGCAATCAACCACGCATAAAAACCAGCAAAAGCCTCCATTTTTACTCACCAGCCTCTTTTGTTGGCGCTTCGCGGGCCTATCAAGCTTACACTAAAGCGACAAGAGCTTCACATGTGCTGAACTAAGTACTTAAACAGAAGGGAATGGTCATACGAGCATGTGCAATAAAGCTGATAATTCAATAATCACACATTTCTCACACTGGAGTGATGCATGAGAGTGATTTTTGAAAAAAATGTTAAAAATCAAACTTCTAGGACAGGAGATTGCCATAACTTGCCAAAGTTTGAACCATACACCACTGATTCTCAAACTGTGGCACAAGTACTACTGGTGGTACTCAGGAACACATGATTTTTTTTTAGTTTGAGTGATTTATTAACCAATTAAATTCAAATTGAACTCGCCTAATTACCTGCGAGTACAAGCCACATATTTGAAGCTAAACTAGTACTATTCATGAAGTGGTGCTTGGTGTAAAAAGTTTGAGAACCACTGTTGTACACTTTAACCTGCCTTAACCATGCGAATGCCCCATCAGCATACAGAGGGCTGCTTTGGATTGTTTCCAATTGTGCGATAAATTCCAGTTTTGGACCAAAACAGACAAAAAAAATTTCATTCTTTGTTATGCCATTTTGTCTTGGTATTTTTTATTGTTTTATTTTTTTACATTCTCATGGCTCGGTCATGTTATAGAACAATGATGCAAACTTTGGCAGGCTACTGGTGGGATCATTGTTCTGTACATTTTGGGGTTTGTTTTAATGCTTGTACATGTGCCATTCATGCTGTAAATAACTTGCTTTTTCATTATTTTTGCGTGTGAGTGTGTGCACAAACATACATTTGCTTTTTTTGCAAAGTTGGAACATTTTGGGGTAGCTGTGCAATAATTTTAGATTGATGTTACACATCACGCATGTTGCTGCCATGTGTTATTTATACGCAGTGTCAGCTTACAGGAAGCCAATTTGTGTTTCTTTACTATGCCTTTCTTGATGCTGTACTCGCCCACTTAATGACAAGAATTTTGCTTCGCTTGCCTTTAAAGTTAGCTTTAGAGCTTCTTCAGTGAGCGTGTCCACCTTAAAGATACCAAAATAATGAGTGAAGCGATGAAAACAAAATGACAAAGCGCAAACAAAGCCTTATTAGTGTTTAAGAAGCGTATCAAGAGATGTATATAGTGCTGGTGAACTGGTGCAGCTTTTTACATGGGCGAGAAAGACAAAGCTTTGTTTTGCTTAATGAACTAGAAAGCCGATGCAGGACTCATTACATGGATCCTGTCTCTGATGACAGTTAACAGTGTGTTGTGTTGCCAAACGTTTTAGCCATATATTTTTGGGGGAAAGAACCAATAAAATGTTTTAAAAAGCAGTGTTTTGGTGTGTATACCTTTGAAAAAAAAAAAGAAAAGAACATCAATTACATTAACTGTTTTGTGAATTTTGTACAATTATTAGAATATATTGTCCATCCATCCATTTTCTATACCACTTCTCCTCATTAGGGTCGCGGGGGTATGCTGGAGCCTATCCCATATGCAAAATATTAATAAGAATACAAAATACACAAAAAGGCACAAGTTACTAAAACTTTTCCCTCTTTATTTTTTAAACAAATACAACTTTGTGCAAATAATCTTCACACTTACAATGGCAAAGCATTTGGAAACATTCATAAATGGCTGTAAAATTCAAGTTTTGGTGGTTTTCAGCTCCGAAACACTGACGCCTGTCCGTGCTCCCTGTGAGCGAGATTCTGCATGTTCTCATTTTTGTAAAAAAAAAAAAAAAAATAAAAATTGACAAACAGCAGGAGTCGTCGCTCGCGGCACATCTTCACTTTTTGTTTATGTCTGATTTGGACGCCTTTTTGTAAGTAAATGCTCACATGTAACAGTACCGCCTGCCTGAATAAATATGGTAAAAACACGCACACACAGTGAAAGATAACTGCACTGCACTGTCAGACTGCATAGATAAAAGCTCATTGTCAAGAACACAATCTGTTTGAACTCCACATACAGTAAATTAGACTTACTATTGCACTTTATGCTCGAGCAACACTGACTTTGCAGCTCTTTGCAGTAGTTTAACTGGTCTCAGTATGCCCTTTGAATTTAACACCAGCATGCATATGATCACAAAGTGCAGCAAACGCACACACACACGCACGCGCACACACACACACACACACAGTGATTCAGTCAAAGCCACAGTGGAGTCGTCCGTTATTCCATAGCCCTAAAATGTAGACAACAGAGGCGCAACGTTGTGATACTTGGTCACGCCCACTGCCATGAATAAGCCGTAAACTTGTTTCAAGTGCACAATTTGGCTAAATGTCACCCCCCAAAAAAACAACAACAACAACAACATGCTGCTTTCCCCAAAGGTGAGGCTTAGATAGGCTTGTACAGCAAAGAGGTGACGTATTTCTTCTTGTATCTATGAGTTGCGCTCAACACCATGATGCCGTCCTACGTGGAAAACACCAAAGGAGAGAGTGGCAAAGTACCTTAAAGCAACAGTACGTACTCATTTCCCCTTGATGTAACTTCAGTGCCTTGTACAATAGAGTACAGCCTCGGTCTATTACTGGTGTACCAGCCTTGCTACAACTACTAACAAACAGATATTTATCACTTTTTGGATTTAGTACATGATATTAAATGCATAAAATGTGTTTATAGTATATAATATTTGTTATATTTTGGGGTGTGATTGGCAGCAATCATTATTTTTCATGCATGTTTTTACTATAGTGTCAGACAAACTCTACTGTATGTCCGCTTTCCCGAAACTGCTGTAAATATATCTTTGTATTTTTATCCCCTTTAAATAAGTCAATATTTTAAAACTGCTGAAAAGCCTTTAACAAGTCAATCTTTTAAAACAATCGCAGCCTGAAAAATATAAACCAAAACTAATTGTATAACCTGTATGCTCAGTTAAAGTAAAAAGGCACACATGCACACCCTTATCAGCATCAATAGTGACACACACTCATTATTTCAGCAGCAAGGCACCCTTGCAGAAAACAATAAAAGTTGTCAAATTTTAAATGGGAGCTTTGAAGGGGGGAAAAACAAAGATATTAAAATTTGAAAGCCAATTTTGAAATTGAAATCATGTGATCAAAAATGTCCTTTTTCAAAGGTTATCAATCGGGACAAATATGTCCATTTTTGTGTAATTTTTCCATTTTATATTAATTTAAGAAAGAGAAATAACACTTCCGCAATTGTTTTAAAAATGAAAACACTCTGGCAAACTTCTCGTATAAGTCATTCAACACAGCCAAAATGGCTTGAAAATAAAAAACCTTAATGGCACAAAATAACCCGAGGATTTACTGGTGTTCTGCCGCCACTTTATACGTACTCACCTTTATGGAGAGCGCATACAGATGGTTCAACATCACGTGGTTGGGTTCAGGGAGCAGGGCGGGGTCACACTGCCAAGATGGAGGGGCATGTAAGCGCAGAACAGGACAAACACACAATGACCGCCTCCACACGCACAACTTACAGAAATATTTGTGTCTTTGTTGAGTATGACCTGAAGTAGGTGAGGGGGAAGTATGGGCGGAGCTTTGACGTGCTCCTCGGGTCTGAACGCGTACTGATCCTGACTGTAAGGACCTGGAGGGGAGCTGGACAAATCTTTTGACAGACAGCAAAGTTGTTAGCTGTAAATTAAACAATAAAAGTGACCAAAAAAAAAACCACCTGATGTATCAGAGCACTCCAGAGAGTCCACCTGCAGGGCGTCAAACACCTCAAAGTCGGACTTCTTCACTTGGATCAGGTTATTGATAGTACCAAGCTGGCTAGTCACCACTGGCTGAAAGACAAAACGTGGTCAAACATTTGACACAATATTTCAGATTCAGTCACTAGAAGATCATTGGACTCTATTTCCTTAAATAGTAGCCTGCACTCCAGCTTCTGCTGTTCTGTGGACGGTGTAGTAATGGTGTGATATGCTATTGATGTTATTACATAGTACCGCCATTACTACTAATACTGGTATTAATGTTGACATTTTTGCTATGGCTGCTACTATACTATGTGCTTTGTGTGGGTACTTGTGGGAATGATGTGGGGGTGGGGTGGTAGCTTTGGGCCTGTGTATGCTGTTTTGGACCGTGTGGTTGTATCGTATTGTATGTTTTATGTTGGACCCCCTTGAAAACGAGATGGTCCATCTCAAGGGGCTATCCATCAATAAATTTGTTCAATATATGCTGTAATGCAGGGGTGCACAAAGTCCGGGCCGAAGGCCATTTTGTGGCGTGCAGCTTGTTTTTTGTTGGCCAGCGCCATGCAGGACCCCTTGTGAAGGACTACTGGCCTTCGAAATGTCCTAATGGGACTACAGGACTAGGCACTAAGGGCCACATGGCAAAGAAAAATAATAAAAGGTTACAAGAAAAAGGCGGAAATGGCTCTTTTTTTCCTTAACTTATTCAATACCAAAGCTATATACAAACAACAACAAACAAAGCTATATGTTTTTATAAACCAGAACACCCAATCCCAACAACATATGTATACGTCTTTTAATATTTTTCAGAGCAATTTTAAGCCATAAAAACGGCCACAAGGTGGCAGAAGTGCATTTGATAAGAGCACATCAGAGATCATGTGAATGGAAAAAAAAGAAATTAAAAAAATCACACTTGACAAGGAGGAAGTGAGAGCGCATGTAGGAGTGTAGCATGCAGAAGGTTACGCATTGTAGGGAAATTTTAACGCACACATGTGCAGACACATAATTCAATGTGAAAATTGCAAATAGTTCACGGTGTTATATTTGTAAAAAAATTGTTATTTTGATTTAACACAACCTTTTTTGTGTTGTTTCTGTTGTGGTATAGTTGTTTAGATGTTTGAGCTGTCACAAAAGCAAGAAGTATTTGTGTCCAAGTGAAAGTTATGCTTAAAAATGTATCTATTGACAAACTTACTCCCTTTTCTAGTCGGGAACTGATATTTTCCTGAAGCTTACCTATGTTCCACTGCTGATTACTAAAGAATAGAAAAAGGCAGAAAGAAACTTTTTTTCTGATGAAAGACAGGAGTCTAATCTTTCTTTTGATAGGTTCCATGATTATATAGCCATACAACACAATATTATGTGTGCTTTGAAAGATCAGTAAAAATAGTCTAAAATGGCCTACAATGAAGGGGTTGTCTTTTGAAAAATGTCTGGGATTGAATGAGTTAACTATTGCAGCATATCTTCATCTACACTGATTTGGTTTTAGCATATTTAATGAACAAAAAGGTGAAAAATATGCCAAGTTTAGACACCCCTATTGCAATGTATAGCTCAGATACAGCATTTGGACAATTTGTGGTTCGCGACTTGAGTCATGATATGAAACGTACCTCTGAGGGATCATGAACCCACTGTCCGTCCACGAAAAACTTGTACTGGTGCTCGCCTTCAGGCAAGTCCAGAATTGCTACAAAGTCATTGTGGCTTTGCATAGAACAGAAGCAGCATATTAATAAAAGCACTCATAGCTAAAACAGACAATTCATCACGATGTGGTTTGTTTACCTTTTATTGAGCGGTATCTTGGTGCTCCAGCTATTAAAGGAACCTGCTATGTAGACCTCCTTTCCTCCTCCAGCCCAGCGGATGACAGTGGGCCGAGCCTGAGGCACTGTTTTCACCAAGTCGTCCAAATCTGGCGTGAATTCCTTCTCTCCTGGCACCTGGAAGAAGTAGAATACAAGTTAAGAAGTATTCCGTCTTGTATTGTACGATGTGGCTCCACGTTCAGTAACCTTGGACTCAGGCCCGTATGTGTTGAAGATGTTGGGGTCGTCGGTGCTGTCCACCATCTTGCTGCTGGGCTCGTGGTCCTTGTGACCCCCAGCGCTGTCTGACCGGTGGGCTTTGACCCCATGGCGGTCTGCTGAAACCCTGTCGCTTGTGTTGCCCATCTCGACGCACTACTTACACCACTGAGACAAGAGAGAAGTTAGCATTAGTTGTTGACATCATGCATAACACTGTTTAGGCTGCTCAGCAATCTCAGCGTTCCTCGCACATCAAAGCCAAGATACTGCCAGGAACACATATTGTTTCATCATCATCGTTTTGACTTGTATGACATTTAGGTATGTAAAAATGGCTATTTTAAAAATTGCCTATACAGTTAAAAGGTTTAATATGGTGGTGCTTTGACAGTGAAACCGATTACAACTAATTGAATGGAAAATGTGCTTAAGTAGCACAATTCGAGGTACCAGCAAGGTGTACTTTTTAAAGTATGATTCCGTAAAAGTAGTACGACACCTTAGCAACTTCAATCACGAACAACAACCGGAAAAGGGCAAGTTGCTTTGTAATGATGACCAAAGAGCATTTTCGACGGGATCAGGCAGTAAAATTAAGGTGATCTTTATTGCTCAACATTGATGCTATCGCATTTGACAACACGCCTGTTATGTCTGTGTGTTTTCAGGGCAAGAAGCAGACAGCCAGTCACAAAGAAGCCAGCACAACGCACGACAGTGTATCCTTGCAGTTGTAACCTCCACACATGAAGAGTATTTTTAGCTGCTACTTGAAGCGCTGCTAGCTAAAACGCAGGCTTTGGTAAGTCATACCAGGCCGTTTTCTGGTCTTTTTAGCGTCAAGCGTAGAATACAACAAGGCGAGAAAAGTTACAATTATACACCATACTGCTGTAAACTCACCTCGACACTTGTCGGTGTTTATTTGCCGACTGTTTTCAGTCGAAGACCCTCCTCCTTACCAACTAGTGCTGCCTGCCAGTGCCAACAACGGCGCGCGGGTAGGGACATAATTAACATGGCGTCACTTACGTTTAACTGACCAAAGTGTGTGTGTAAATATTTAGAGAATACTCCATTGTTTATTTATGGTGGGTGGAGAAACCCTCCAAGTTCATTTCTTTCCTAACTGGAGCCATGTTAATTCTATTTTATAATAGACAAGGATTTCAATTATTTTGTAAAACCGTTTCTATAGGAACAACTTTCAAACAGACGTTATATGCAGTCATCACCTAAGTTATTGAACTTTGATTTTGAAGCCACATAATTTATAAACTCCATACATATGTGAGTATTCCCTGAGTGTTTTGTATCACAAAAAATAATTTTAGTAAATAAAGGTGTTGTACGTAAAATGACGTAAACGTCACACGTCATTTTGACAGTCGGGGGCAGCATTGCTTCATTTCACTGAACCCAGAGTGGCTCATCGGCACTATTGTCTTTATAGAATAAAACATGCTTATTTAAATTTAGTTATGATTATAATCTATTCTCAAATAAGAAAGTCAGACAGTTAGTCAACGTACAAGTGCTTGTCATGCAGTGGAAGGGGGGAAAAAAAACAGTCAAATTATATAGTTCCAGAAGATGGGGGGGGGAATTCTGGATGGTTATGATAGCATTTAGCCAACCTGCTTCCCAAAACCAGAAGACAAAATGCACAGGTCAGCATGAGTTAAAGCGTAAAAGCAATTTCTTAAAACATAATCAGTATTACGGTAATTTTCTAGGTGGTTTTTTTCCCCCAAACATTCCCAATCAACCACTAACAACTAAAAAAATATTATATTTTGACATTTGCATAAATTACAGCTACAAAATTAATCAGTTGTACAGCATGCCCTATTCTGGTATAGCAACAAACTAAAACAAATAATGGTAATGTCACAAATATTTATAATGCATATGAGCTACAGAATTCATCAGTTGTACAGCATGCCCTATTCTGGTAGAGCAACAAACTAAAACAATAATGAGGAGAAGCGGCATATAAAATGAATGGATGGATGGATGGTAATGTCACAAATATTTATAATGCATATGTAACTAATAAAAAACAGAATAATTGTTGGGGGGGGGGGTTACATTTTAAACAGCTAAATGACAGTTGATGGGCCTCAAAGTGTCATTTTTGGAGTGCAATGTAGGAGCAGTGTGTTTCATTGATTTACACAAAAAAAAAAAAACATCAGCTTTTATATTTTCACAGTTTTATGTTTGCATTCAGTTATAGTTCAGTTTCTCTGAGTCAAGTATCGTTTTGCACAAAGCATACATTTCTCAGCAGCAGGAAGACAAAAAGAAAGCATGCTTAGTATAAATAATTTGAATATAAGCTAACAACAGACCATCATGGAGTGCAATACATCTTCCTGACCACAGAGGTCCAGCGTCAGCTGGTGGAAGTCATGCCATGTATGCCAGTCTTCTCAGGTGATCCAGCTTTATACAGTGAAATGTTCTTGCAGTGTCATTTGCTGATTCCCAAACCGATCTTCATGTACTCGTAAACAACATAACTGATGCTGACAGCTGGAATGACTTTCATAAAGTTTGGGAGGATGCCTCGGTAGAGTCCAAAAGAGCCATCTTTGGCTACAATGTTCTTTAGTAGGGAACTCATGGAGGGCTGGTCTGAGGCATCCAGGGAAGCTGAGGAGAAGCAAATAGATAAATAAGAACATTTTTCTGAAAATACCCATGATTGTAGTAAAACATGTCAAAGTAAATGGCTTTCATTTGGCTGTGTGGTTGCTAAAAACAAATACACTCCACTCTATTTACCTCTCGCTTGCATGCGCGTGCGCACAAGCGCAAGAGGGTAGCTGGCCAGCTGTCCGCAGGTACTAGAAATAGTCCCGCATCCCAGCAAAACAAGAACTCCTGGATTGGCTGATTCTTTGGTGTGGTACGACAGCCACGCGTTCTTAAGAGTCTGCATACAAAGATGTGATAACAAGGGGTTTTTTTTGAGCTGACAACGCATGAGGAATTTGTTATTAATTAGCAGGCCTACCTCATAAACGGCGAGGTCTATCCCGGCGTAGGGAATGATGCCAAGTAAGTTTGGAATGTAGCCCTTGTAAAAGGCCTTAATGCCCTCTTTCTTCAGGATTGTCTTGGCACAGTTGAACATTCCTGAATACTGACCAGTTTTCCTCAGTGTCAGCCTCGTCTTTAATACCTAAATCAGACACAAAACATGACCTTAGGCAAGGCACAATATGTAGACAAGGCAATACAAAGTGCTTTACAGACTAGAGGGACAAAGAAACTCATTCCATAAAACATAAATTCATTCCAAAATAATTTCTTAAAATCACTCCATAAACATAAAAGTAATAATTAAATTAAAAGCAAAGTTCAGATAAAATAGTTTTGGATTTTAGCAGCATAAAACAAAAATAAAAGCAACATTAGAGCAACTTGGGGCATTCTAAACAGAATTATAAGGAATAGTACCAAGCAGACTACCTTTTATGAATGCAAACACTAATAATGATGATATGAATGAGGTAGTTGAAAAGTTTAATAACTACTTTGTAAATATTGGACCAAAACTGGAACACATTCAAAAATTCTGCGTAGTAAAGGAAAGGAATGAAATTATAGACAGGACTCCTAATTCCATGTTCTTCACTGATGTGACCAAAAAGGAAATCACAGATATCGTCAATAAATGTAAACCAAAAACATCAATGATTGTAATGGAATCGAAATGGAAACGATAAAAATGGTTATCAATGAGATCGTAGACCCGCTGATGTACATCAGTAATTTATTCCATTCCAGACTGGTAGTTCCAATTTTCAAAAATGGAGACAAACATCAATTTACAAACTACCGACCAGTTTCCTTATTACCCCAATTCTCCAAAATTATCAAGAAGCTATTCAACAACAGGTTTGACAAATTTTGCAATAAGAATGAATTACTCACGGACAGCCAATACGGATACAGAGCTAACAATTCAACCTCCATGGCACTGATCGAAATTACAGAGAAAAATACCAACGCTATAGACCGCAGAAAGTGTGCAGCTGCAGTATTTATGGATCTGACAAAAGCTTTCGATACTATGAATCACAACATCTTAATTACAAAATTAGAAAGGTACAGAATCAGAGGATTAGTTTTGAATTCTGTCAAAAGCTACTTAGCTAACAGGAAGCAATATGTAGGATATCTAGTAGAATACACATCGGAAGTTTAAATATTACATGCGGAGTACCCCAGGGGTCAATACAGGGACCAAAACTGTTCAATTTATAATTTAATGACATTTGTAAAGTGACGAAGACTTCAAAGTTAGTATTATTCGCAGACAATACTACTGCCTTTTGTTCTGGAGAAGGCACACGAGCTAACTAAAAAAAAATCACAGATTAAATGACTATACTAAAAAAGATGGTTTGATAAAAATAGACGATCTTTGAACCTTAGTAAAAACTAAAATAATGCTATTTGGTAATAGCAGAAAGGATATGCAAATACAAATTGACATTAACGGTGTGGACATTGAAAGGGTGAACAAAACTACATTTTTGGGGATCATAATAGATGAAAAAAATGAGCTGGAAACCTCACATAAAAAATATACAACATGAGGTGACGAGAAATACCTCAATACTAAATAAAGCAAAATGTGTCCTTGACCAAAAATCACTCCATACTCTTTATTGCTCTCTGGTATTACCATATCTAACTTACTGTGTAGAGATATGGGGTTAATAACTCTAAAAGTAATCCTCACTCGCTAAATGCACTGCAAAAAAGATCAGTTAGGGCAATCCATAATGCAGCGTATAGAGAACATGCAAATCCTCTATTTCTACAATCATAAATATTAAAATTTTCTGATTTAGTACATTTTCAAACAGCTAAAATTATGCATAAAGCAAACAATAACCTGTTACCCAAAAATGTCATACGATACTTTTCAACAAGAGAGGAGAAATATGATCTCAGGGGAAAAACTAAACTTAAAACGCTTACATGAGAGAACAACACTAAAAACCCACAGCATTTCAGTATGTGCAATCAAATTATGCAACGGATTGAGTAAAGAACTAAAACAACGCACCAAGATGAGCGATTTCAAGAAACAATACAAGCAGTTGATGTTTGCAAAATACAAGGAAGAAGAGTCTTGAACCACTGTGTACAAAATGCAATGTCTAACCACTCCAACACTCATTAACCTTCATTCTTGTGAGTGCATCGTCAGTACTCACCCATTATTCCAACTATGTTCTGTCTATTTATATTGATTATTATTTATTTACTATCATACTGATTATTACATCCGATTATTATTTATTACGATGGTGGAAAAACCTTGACAATTATATTACCATATTGTTACATTACCTTATCATTTTCCTATGTATTAACTGGTCAAGGCCACAAATGAAATACAGGAAGTGAATAAATGCATTGCAATTGATGTGAAATGAATGGGGGGGTAGGATTAAATAAGCTTTGCTTCTTCCTACTCCTTTTGGACATGTGAAAATGCGAATTGTATTGTGTGATGTATTTCATTGTAACTTGTATGCATGTTCAAATAAATTAAACCATCACCATTATAAAACTGAATAGCAGGAGATCAGTCCCTCAGGTTCTCATAGCCCAAGAGGGTTCATATGGCTCTAGCATGTCAGAGGCTTGTACACAAGCAGAGCTGTTTTAAAGTCTATTCTCTGAGCTGTAGTTCCTGGTTCTAGTCAGGACTTGAGCAGCAGTATTCTGGACGTACTGCAGCTGTTTTACAGCTCCTCTAGAGAGTCCAGTGACCAGTGGCCGTTACAGTAGTGTAGCCCGCTGGAGACAAAGGCATGGATCAGTCTCTCTAAATCTACTTTAGACAATTACAGTTATTACTATTCCCCTGATTAAACCCCAACTTATTTTTGACTATCGATATGTTTTCTTACTGTTAGACCAATTTTCTTATCTTACATATGTCTTGAAATCTGAGCTACACTTCTTAAAATAAACAAACTCTCTTGTTCTGTTGAAAGATCTCAGATTTTAGTACATATTACTTGAGATAAGCAACTTGGTTAAATGTAATATATAAAAGCTCGCGATGAGGTCTGTAAATTATCGACGGCTCTAAATGCTTTGTGCTGCTCAAAACCAAATAAAACCAAATAAATGTCACCTCCATGGGGTAGATAGCAGTCTGTGCTGTTGCTCCAGCCAGCGAGCCCGACAGAAATCTTTTGTGTGTCTCAATATTCTCCCCCTCTGATGATAGCAACTTCTTAAACTGCAACCGGGAGATCAAAATATTAATTGTTGTAAGTCCAGAGAAAATGCTTTCAGGAGGACGGCTGCTTTACTTGCTCATATGCCATGAACTTGATGGCCGTCTCAGGTGCGATCTTTAAAACATTGATGCCGTTGCCTCTCCAGAGTGACGTGACACCTCCCTCTAATACCAGGTGCTTGAAGCCTCCTGCCAGGCTTATTTTGTTCGTCTTACTGGAGTGAACCTGCGAGTTTAAAAAGCAGCATTACTTACATTGCCTATTAAAATTAAAGATACATTTATGAGAGGTGAACTTACCTGCATGAAAACCTTCATTCTATCCAGGGGGGCGGTACCAGTGCGGGACACGGAGCCTGCCACGGCGCCTGCGACCAGCTGCTTCCACCAACCGCCCGAGCTCTTCTCCTCTTCTGTGAACTCATCAGGGATGGCGAGGCTGTCGCCTATATCCAGCACCTACGTTGGGGCACGGTACTAACGTTACTCCCAGTCACATGACTATCACAAAGGTTACGACAACTTCCTTATTTTCAGCTGTGATGTCACAAGATTGCAGCAAGTTGTCCCGAAGAAAAACTATTAAACATTGAACCTGAGATAACAGCAACACAAGAACACAATCATTAAAGGTCACTATTAAGTGCCACACAGTGAGGAGAATACTTAGCTTTGTTTTTTTATAAACAATGACCTCCTTATAATCTCTCATCGCTTTAGATAAACATATGCAGTGTTTTCCCAAAAGCAAGAGCGCACACACACACATGCATGCACACACAGTGATGCAGAGGTAACTGAATGTAAGGAAGCAGTCATGTGGGCCTATGATAGGGAAGAATGCAGCGCTTATCTTGTTTTCTAACCTAACACACTACATTTGGTTATAACGTTAATATACTGTATGGACAAACAGTTTTGAGACAAACCTCTGACTGTGGAAACAGTTTAGCGAATGTGCTCTCGTGTACAAAGTGGCATGGTGGAGCGAGTTTGGTGTGGAAGAACATGAGAACCCTGACCTAAACCCCACGGAACCCCATTAGGATTAACCGACCTCTCAAATGTTATATGATGTTCTTCTCCGTTCCTGTATGGCCGGGTGTCCCAATACTTTTGTCTACATAATATATGAAAATATCATCCACAATAATGAGGTCAGAGGTCGCAATCTCTGTTCTGGTTCATTTCGTTTCATGGGGCTGTCACGTTCGTCCACACCAAAATTCCCTTGGGAAGATACAGTGCAGTAAAAAGGCTGTTGAAATATGAGGAGTGTACTCACTTCTGTGAGATACTGTATGTATAAGTATCTCAAGCAGGATATACTGTACAGCAACAAACCAGCTAGTCAATTTGTTAATTTGGATTAAGATCTAGCGGGTGAGCACTGCAACGGCTCTGACCTAATTATTTCAGACAGTCAAAGTCTTTCAAAGCGACGGCTGAAATGTTGACTGCAGTGAGAATAAATCTATACAAAGCTATCACAGGACGACTGCACAGCACGTGACTCCATTGCATTGCGAGCTGCTTTTCAGAGGGGACTGTTCCCTTGTACGCAAATGACTCATACCGAAGAGTGCTTCCAGTAGCGTATGATCTCTTGCAGGTTGTGAGCGGGGCAAAACAGGAAGTAGTCCCTCCATTCGTTCCAGTCAACCATCATGGTGCCGTCGATGTCCATACTGGGCAAACACACACACACACACGCACACAAAGACACATTCAACTACTGCCATGGTTTGTTTCATTACAGTGTAATGCAGGACTAAAAAAGAGCACATCACTACTATTATATAGAAGATCTCGAACAAGATCTCAGACTGTTTTTGCAGTAAAGCCTTAAAAATAGCTGTGTGCTCCTGTCACACAGAGGATCTTTGACTAGCGATTTTATTTTATTGTTTGCGGTAGGTCCTTAGAAATAGCAGAACGCTCCAGTCGTATAGAGAATCTTCGACTAGCATGTATGCAGGACGGTAAATCTTTGAAACCAACAGAGCACTTCCTGTTACGTAGACGATCTTTGACTAGTATGTTTTGCAGTGGGTCCTTGGAAATTGTAGTGTGCTCGAAGACCTTTAACTAGCATCCATGCAGTATATCCTTAAAACAGCAGGGAGCTCCTGTTATATTGAGGCTCTTTGGCTAGCATTTTTTGCAGCTCCTGCTCATTGTTACATTGTAGAGGATTTTTGACTAGCGTTTTTGTTTTTTGGCAGTGGGTCCTCAAAAACAGCAGTGCTCCTGTCATGTAGAGGAACTTTGACAAGTGTCTTTTTTTTTTGTTTTTTTGCAGTAGGTATTTACAAAGACATGTTACTGTTATAAGCTCCTGTTATTTAGAGGATCTTTGACAAGCATTTTTTATTTTTGCAGTTGGTCCTTAAAAACAGCAGAGTGCTCCGGTCGCGTTTGTCAAGCATTTTTGTCGGAAGTGCTTACAAACACCAATTTGTAGTGGTGTACAACTGCACTCTATCATACTTAGGTGTTTGTAATGTTTCGGTCAGCATTATTTAGCTTTAAAAGAAGGTCGGAATATTAGAAAGGATGCAGTGCAGTTGGTGGAAGTTTTGTATTAATGAATGAGTGTACAAGAGCAAACATAAGTCTTATTTTCACTCTAGTGGCAAATATGTGGAGTTAAACACGTGGGTAAGCAAGCAAACCTCTGCAGGATTTTCAGGGCATCCACTCTGCTGATGTTTAAGCCCAGTTCTGCAAGGGTCTGCTGGATCTCGGTGGCATCGATGCGCCCTGACATGAAGATAATAGCAATGACAGTTATATACCACCACAATGGGGACGCTATAAAACATTCAATGTGTGATGACATGATTTCCAGCTTTAACTGAAGAGGGCTTTTTTCTACAAAAACAGTGCAATTTCCAATACGTGATCCCCAGAATAATAAACAAGTTCAACACGATGCTGCATATCAACAGTGTGTGGATGCAACTCTGGAAAACAAACTCCTACCATCGTTGTTTTTATCCAGACTCTTAAACGTCAGCAGCAGCTTCTTCTCGTGCTCTTTCAAATATTTGGCGAACTCCTCAAAGTCCAGACTCCCGTCTTTATTCTGGTCACCGGTCATGACAATTTTCTGCAAACACATGAAATAATGATGTTGCCTCATTCTCTTCAAAAGTGTCTGAGAAAGAAGAAAAGGCTCCACCAGTATGCAACAGATAAGCTCCGTGGTTGTACCTGAGCTGCACCCTGTCGGAACACTCCCATTGCCTTCAGGCCCGCCCGCAGTTCGGCGACATCCACCTTTCCATCTTTATTTGCATCTAACCTCTCAAACAAGTCCTGATAAGACCTCTCACGATCTGCATCCCAGCACCGGGCTTTGGGGAGCGATAAACTCGGTCCCGTCCGAATCATGGTGCGGCAGGTCGGAGTGCAAGCAGCGTGCTACAAAATGGCTTGAATTAATCCATGTCGGAAGACATCCACGACGTTATACGTACCAACACACAGTATAAGTGGGCTGTTCAACGCTGATGTTTGTTGTTAGGATCTTTTAACATACCGTCCAAGCACTCCAAAGCCTTGCAGTTCAACTGCAGCAGTGTGATGGAGGGCGGAGCTACGACTGCTGCGTTGCTATTCGCAGCATTTTCTGCGGAAAAGCAGCAACGACGTTAATAAGATACAAAAAGCGCCGATACGTACAATCCGTGGACGCAGACCTTCTTCTAGCATTTTCCCCCGGAGCTCAATTTGCTCTTACTTTTGCTTTACAGAGGAGACAAAGCAGGAAATGTGAGGCCTAATCTCTCCATCTCCACAGGCGTGTCAATTGACACATGCAGTGTGGGGTTTCCTCGCACAGAGTACCGTGAATGGCCACTGGAGGGGAGTGTTTCATCGCGTATAAGTAATTACTTGTACCGTATTTGACTATTACAGTATACTGTACTGTAATTGTGGACACTGGGTTGTATAATAAAGCCTAAATCTAGAGTCTAATGCTGTTTAACACTAAATTATATTTTTTTCAACTTTACGCGAGTGTAGCAGACTTGTAATGGCATCCGGATTGAAGAACACACACCAAGTCAGGATCTGTACATTTATTTTCTGTGGAACAATGGCAAGGAGGGCACAATATTAGCGGGCACACACAGCAGCATTCCCTGACTTCAGCTGCTCAAACGTCCACGTTATGGCAGCAAACACGCGTTTCTCCCTGTGTGCGTCGCTTTAAAAGGTCCCCCTTGCAACAACAACCGCAACAAAAATAAGTTCCAT
Organism: Dunckerocampus dactyliophorus; assembly: GCF_027744805.1. NCBI lineage: Eukaryota > Metazoa > Chordata > Actinopteri > Syngnathiformes > Syngnathidae > Dunckerocampus > Dunckerocampus dactyliophorus. Next base: position 12,744,540 of record NC_072820.1, on the reverse strand, counting down.
CAAAACATAAATGCAGGTTTTGAGAATGTTCACAACAAAAAGCACAGTATTTTAAATCAAAGATTTCACTCGGCTACATACTCCCCTCTGAACTTCTCAAAACTGCGCTAAAGTGACATGAAAGTGTGGCTCAAATAAAAAAACAAGTGGTAGTGTCACTATTCATACACACGTCTCTCTGCGACATGAATGTCTCCCAACATAAAGGGAAAGTAGGATACCGAAGTTGGCCAGACTTCAAATTCCCACTACGCTAAAGAAAGTGCCATATACACAATCTTACAACAATGACGACCTAACCAATACTAAACGTTGAGCCACAGCAAAAGCTGTACTAGAAGTACACTGACTGACTAGAGGTCAAGAGCAGCCTATAAAAACAAAGTTCTGGCAAACTCACTGACTCGGCTACCTGACTTTGTGTGTCTTTGTGTCATGTTCTGAATCAGTCTATTAACAGGCCTCACAATCCGCCCAACTCTCGTCCTAATGTGGCTCACTGGATTGTCTGGCTCGACGCTCACACGAACACTAACAATGTCAGACTGTGGGCTCAGAGGTGCTGGTTCTGAGGTCTCAATAGGCATTTGAGGGAGAATGGCATCTGTGCTCTCCATTGCAGCAGGATCTACTGGGGGGATGGTCTCTGTTACCCAGCTGGCAGTGCGTCCTGCTCGATCTATCTCAGACACGGAAATGAGGTCACTTCCACCGATCGTTTGATGTTCACGACTCTGCTCAGAACTACTAGCAAAGGAGGACACACTGTCGTGCTCAACCTCAATTGGCAAGAAGTTGGCCTGTAAGATCAGGTTTCTGTGAACAACCTTTTCTTGCCCTGTGCCGGGGTGTCTGATTCGATAAGTGTGGCACCTCAAGTCTTTGGAAACCACGGTGTAAAGGGTAGACTCCCACCTGTCAGCTAGTTTCCTACGGCCACGACCACCTCTGTTTGCCAATAGGACTTGATCTCCCTCCTCAATGTCTACACCCTTTGTTCGTCTGTTGTACATTTCTGCCTGACGTCTTTGGCTAGACTCAGCATTGACTTGAGCCAGGTTGATAGCCTCCTTCAGGTCGTCCCTCATGCGCTTGATGTAACTGTCATAGTCTACGATATCATTATCCTTTTCCAGAGTGTGGAACATGATGTCCACAGGTAACTTAGGAATACGTCCATACATTAAGTAAAAGGGGGCATACCCAGTTGACTCGTGGGCTGTACAGTTATAAGCAAAGGTCAACGTCTGTAACATTTGAGGCCATCTTTGCTTCTCTCTGGGGGGTAGGGATCTAATCATGTTCCCTAAGGTCCTGTTGAACCTCTCCGTGTGGCCATTGCCCATTGGGTGATATGGCGTGGTTCTCGACTTTTTCACACCAGCCATCTGCAGCAACTCCTGAATTAGTTGACTCTCGAAATTTGCTCCTTGATCTGAGTGGATGCGTTGCGGGAACCCGTAGACGCAGAAGTATTTGTCCCACAACTGCCGTGCAACCTGCTTCGCTGACTGGTCGGAGCATTTGAAGGCATGGGCCATCTTGGTGAAATGGTCTGTTACAACCAAGACATCTACAGTCCCACCTTTTGAGTCTTCTGCCGACCAAAAGTCTAGACAGACCAACTCTAAAGGGCTTGTGGTTTTGATACTCTCAAGCGGGGCACGCCCTTCTGGTTCAAGGGTTTTGCTGACGACGCAGCGTTTGCAACATTTGACATAATCCCTGATGTCACGCTCCATGCTAGCCCAGAAGAACCGCTGTCTTGCCAGGTACAAAGTTCTACTCTGACCCTGGTGGCCAGCGGAATCATGGACACCCTGCAGGACTTGACTGACCATGGAGGAGGGTACCACATACTGAAACCGTTTTCTCCTAGTCAACGGGTCTTTGCACACTCTGTAAAGAATGCTGTCAAGAAGTTTCAATTTATGCCACTGTCTCAGTGTTACGGCGATCAGCTGTTTTGCCGGCTGATGCGCGAGCCCGCGAGTGCAGCGGCCCTGTGACGCGCTCGGCAACAGGCTGAACCCTGTTTAGATTAGCGCAGGTTTCTTTAAGAGAGCACTTGGTAGCGCACATCCACTCCCGTATTTAACCAGGTTACTAGAGAGGGGTTTTATACAATTCGGCGTTAGTTCGGCCAGTTAAGTCACATGATCAAAGCCAATTTACTTTCATGGAAAGGTACAGCGGTGAGCGCTCCCGTCTAATCGGCTGGTGCGCGAGCGCGCTAATTACGCAGCTGTGTCAAATTAAGCAGAGTAAAGAGACGCCACTATATAGCAGAACAAAGGTTTTAGTTCCTCCACAGAGCTGTGAGAATACTACCAACAAGAGCTGAACAGACAGCCGGTAAGATCACTTTCTATTTTCTTTGTGGATGTGCGGCACTTGTTGCGCTGCTGTGGCATTGGAATGTGGGGCAAGGTGCTTGTGTAATGTTGGCTGAGTAAATGGTTGCGTGTGGGGGAAATGAGTCACTTGGTTCACTGCTAGATAATCATTTTATATCAGATATGGATTGTAAATATGTGCCTGTAAAATTTGTGGTTAATTAATTCGGTATTTATTAAGTTGTGTTGGCTTTAATTTGTTCCATTAATTCATTGTTTCCTGTGGTTAAAAATGTATTTTTATGCATTCACACTGAAATAATTCATTTAAAATCTGTTTTAACTTAAAAGGAGAGAATTTAATCTATTTTCATGTACTTGTGTAATGGCTAATATTTAAGGGTTTGATAATTAATTGTGTTGTATTAATTGTTCATTACTGTGGGTTTTGATAATTATTTGATTTGTGAGTACTTGGGTATAAAATGTTAATCATGTGGTGTTTGTCATTTTAAGGTTTTTCACCTACTGGAAAATAAAAGGAAAAAAGGAAACAGTCTGGGCTTATTGAGTGAAGTCCTGCCTAATTGTTCAGCGTTGGTACACCCCTCCAAGTGTGGGGAGCACGGCGAAAAGCAAAAACACTTGACACTCAGAGTCTTAAGATCCGTCAATGAAAGTCCGGCTCGCTCTCTCCTTGATGGTCGCCTCCCACGGATGATAAATGGGATGACGTGTGACAGGGTGGCATCATTCTCCTGTTCATTTTGGAGCTCCTGGAGTGAGAAGACTGGCAGGACATTCTGGCCTGTCGGAACCAACTGTTCCAAATCCTGTGCAAGCCAAGAGACGACCCTTTGACTGGCACCTTGGTCCCACTCTACATGACCAGCCAGTATAGCAGCAACTTCCTCTTCGGGCAGAGAACAGCACTCCATGCCCTCCTGAAGCAGGTGCATCACACTCTGTTGGTTTGCGCTGGTTCTGAACATCTCATGCACTGCACTTTCCTGGATCTGATGTGACTCTTCTAACAGGGTTCCGTACTCCTCTGTCATCAGCCTCTGGCAGACACGGGGTTTGACAAAGGGCTGCCTGCTCAAAGCATCAGCAACAATGTTTTTGCTACCGGGTATGTATTTGAGATTGAAGTTATACGGTGACAGTTTGGCTACCCATCTCTGCTCACATGCATTGAGTTTGGGCTTCGTGAGGATGTAAGTTAAGGGATTGTTATCTGTCCACACGGTGAAATTGTGTCCCTTTAGCCAGTGGCTGAATTTGTCACAGACAGACCACTTTAAAGCCAGAAACTCCAAGCGATGGGCAGGGTAGTTACTCTGAGCGCGATTTAGGGCTTTGCTGGCAAAAGCTATGGGGCGTGCCTTACTCTCACCTTCTTGGACCTGAGATAAAACTGCACCCAAGCCATCTTGAGAGGCATCCGTGGACAGGATGAACGGACGGCTAAAGTCAGGGTGGGCAAGGACAACAGACTCTAGGAGTGCGGTCTTCAAATGCTCAAATGAGTTGCGATGTTCTTCTCTCCAATCACTGGAATGTAACTTCTTAAAAGCGGCTATACCTTTGGCATTTCCAGTCCTTCCTTTTGGGGCAGCGGTGAGGCTGAATAGGGGTTTGGCTATTTTGGAACAGTCACAAATGAACTGTTGATAGTACATCACCATGCCAAGGAATGATTTAATTTTCTTTTGTGATGGTGTTACTCCATCATCCATCATAAGATCCGACTCAGTCATGGAGGTGATAGCTGTGACCTTATCAGGGTCGGTCGCAACACCATTTTTGTCAACAACGTGGCCCAGAAAGCGCACGCTCCTCCTGAGTAATTGACACTTCTTTGGGGCCAACTTCAAACCATGGGCACGCAGTCTAGTGAAAACCATCTCTAGTCTCTTCAGCGCTTCAGCTTCATTTGAGGCATAGACCAGCAAGTCATCCAGGTAGCAAAGAAGGGTCAAGAAATTTTGGTCGCCGAATACTCCCATCATGAGACGCATGAAGCTGGCTGGACTGTTGCACAGGCCCTGGGGGAGTCGGTTGAACTCATACAGCCCCATTGGTGTGGTGAAAGCCGTCAGTTTTTTGTCCTCTTCTGCCATGGCGATGTTGTAAAAGCCAGAGGTGAGGTCCATTGCACTGAAAATTGCACTTCCTCCCAACGCTGCAAGACAATCGGCCTGATGGGGAAGAGGGTGTGCGTCCTTGATTGTGCGTGCGTTTAACCATCGATAGTCCACACATATCCTGAGATCACCATTCTTCTTCCAGACAAGCACTAACGGGGATGCCCATTCACTTTTTGACTTAGTGATGATTTCACGCTCTTCCATCTCTGAGAGGACTTGTCTGAGCTTGTGGTAGTCGCCTGGTGGGACACGACGATAGGGGAGCCTGAAAGGTCGCTCATCAGATAAGTGAATGCGGTGGACAAAGTCCTTTGCGAACCCGCAATCAAGTTTGTCTCTTGAAAAAACATCATCATATTTATGAATGAGTTCGGACAGTTTTTCTTTCCAAAGATCAGACACTTCACATGAGTCAATATCTAGATCATCTAGTCCCAGTTTATGCATGCTATCACAGAAGCAGTGATCAGGAGTGGCATCAGATTTACTGGTCATTTCATCACTTACTGCTTGACTTTGCACACACAACATTGTGGCGTTCCCCTGTTCAGTAGGCATATCCAAATCCTCAAGGGCAATGCAGGTGGAGACATCTGCCATTTTCATGTTGCGCTTCAGAGTGACAGGCTTATCAGCAGTGTTCAAAACCCGGACTGGGACACACCTCTCACTGTTCATGGTAGCAACAGACCTGCAGACAATGATGTTTTTCTGGTGAATATGTGTCTTTACTGGTTCAATTATGATGGCACTCCCTTCTGAAAGAGGTGAAACTGAGGGCAGTTTAGCCCAAACGAGGTGTTCTTGCTGTGGGGAGAGAGTCACAGATTTCACAAGTTTCGCCGTCCCAATTAAGTCTGGCATAGTGTCACCATTCCATCTGTTAATGCCTGCTAACATGTTCAGGAACTGCATTATTTCAGGTGCCTTTGTGGGCTCGGGCTTGCTCAGGACTTGCCAGAAACGGGGCGATTGTTTAAACTGTCTTAGTAGGTACTTGATGACGTTTGTGCCGAGAATGAGCTGATCTTTCTGCCCAGAAACTACTAGAATGGGCACAACAAATGTGCATCCATACACTTCCATTTTTAAATCACAGATGTTTTTGGGTTTGACTTGAACTCCACCACACCCAACTAGCATGATGTCCTTGTGGGCATGGCTTGACTCTAATGCTAAACCAGCATCTTTGAGCAATTGTGCAGCTTCTTCACTAATGGTGCAGGCCATGGAGCCAGTATCTAACAGAGCTTTTAATGGCACCTTACCACCCATCTGTGCATTTACATAAAACAGGCTGTCAGCTTTATCAAGAGTACTTATGTTCTGAAAAAGTGCAGTAACACCGGGGGCAACACGCTTTAAGCTCTCCATGTACACTGACTGTATGTCATCATCGGGCGTGAGGGTTTCATCACTGTCACTCACACTGTCCCCTCCCGGGTGTGAGTGGCCTGGTTTCCCTGGACAGGTGGGCGGCTGCCTTGCTGGAAAACAGCGGTGCAGTTTCTTCTTTGGTGACCTGCTTTGAAACAGCCGAAACACCTTCTCTCTCTCATACAGTGTGCTCGTGTGGAGTGAGTCTCACTGCCACAGATTTGACATGGACCGAAGCGAACTGGAGGAGAAGGATGGGAACGAGCAGTGTAAGTGGACCGGTTATTCTGTTCTAAGACTCTTTCGAGCATGTTCAGCACATGCTCCAAGGCGCTTGGATCTGAAGGAGCTTCTGCACTTAGCTTGGGTGAATTAGTTACAGTAAGCTTGGCTGCGTTAACATGAGCATGATCAGTTTCGGGCTCATGAGGGTGAACAGATGTTACAGCTGTAGCTACTTGAAGGACATTTACTCTGGCTGTGCTTGTTTTCTTCATTTGCTGTTCTCTCTGGTGCTCATCAATGACCTCCTGCACCTCTGTGAGTGACCACTTAGCAATGGGTTTGCACTTAAACACACAAGCTAGGCTAGGATCAGGACAGTTCTTGATGAACATGACAGCTATTTCTGCATCCATGTTATCCATCCTGCCTCCTTGCTGTCTCAAACATCTGTCTGCTGTTTCTGCCGCTGTGTTCAACCTAACCCAGTAGTCTACAGGTGTCTCCTTGGATCTTGGCTGGGTGGCATAGAAATCTGCCAAGGGCAAGCAGGACCCGGGGGTTTCGCTAAAGTAGCGTCTCAGTATACTGTAGATTGTCTCAGGATTAGCAGTTTCACTACTCTTCAGCCCTACCTTGACGATGTTTTTTGCTTTGCCGAGAAGATGATTCAGGATCTCACACCTCTGTTCCGTGAGCGACAGACTCCTCTTCCCAATCCACTCATGGATGGAATACTTGTCATCCCCTTCACCACGAAACATGGGCGGCTCTCTGATGTCAGATCTGACTATCAGGCTCACTTTTGACAGGTCAATGGCTTGGTCTGACATTGTTGTTATATTGGCAGCATCACATGAGGGCTGTTTAGGGGTAGCTTGTTGTTGACTGGTTAGCAAGCGACTAGCAATTGACTCTCCTATCTGCATCCCTAACTCACCAATAAAGTCACGCAGCTGCTGGGTGGTGTTCTCACCGCTCACGACTGGGGTGGAAAACTGGGGCTCAAGACAAGGGATAGAGTCAATTCCCAGTGACTCTTCATCTGCAAAATCTACAGTTTCACTTTGAAAAACCCCATTTGTGCCTATCAAACTCCTACCTCTCCCAACTACAGGTGTAAACAATGTGAATTTGCTAAGACCCCTGCCTGTCATGTCTTAGTTATGTTTACACAGATTGTACAGTTTTATCAAAAAAAACAAAATATGATACAGGTTCACAGGACTGTGTAGATTGTACAAATGTGATTATTCACGTGTGTGTTCAATATTCTAGAAACTCTTAATTCCAGGATACCATTATGAACTTCAGCTATCAACAAGGATCACAGGTCTACCAACTTTACAACACAGGCGTCACACGCTCACAGCTGAACCTCGGCGATCGGCAGCGGCTGACCAGATGATCCGGGTCACGGCACCAGTTTTATGTAGCAGACTTGTAATGGCATCCGGATTGAAGAACACACACCAAGTCAGGATCTGTACATTTATTTTCTGTGGAACAATGGCAAGGAGGGCACAATATTAGCGGGCACACACAGCAGCATTCCCTGACTTCAGCTGCTCAAACGTCCACGTTATGGCAGCAAACACGCGTTTCTCCCTGTGTGCGTCGCTTTAAAAGGTCCCCCTTGCAACAACAACCGCAACAAAAATAAGTTCCATCAAAACATAAATGCAGGTTTTGAGAATGTTCACAACAAAAAGCACAGTATTTTAAATCAAAGATTTCACTCGGCTACACGAGTCAATCTTTTAAAACTACCATAACCTGACATTTACTGGGCACAAAATGTTCCCAGGTCTCAAGGCAGAGGTGTCCAAACATTTTCACCAGGGCCACATACTGAAAAATCAAAGAATTCAGGGGCCATTTTGATACTGTATTTATTTATTTTTTTACACAGGCTAAAACCACCCCAAGCAGATATACACTGTGTACAAAGTTAGGGATATTTGGCTTTTTGGTGAAATTTCAGGATGAACCTAAAATCCTCTGTAACCTTCACAGGTAAAACTTAACTTTACCTTCTCTAAACTTTTGAATACACCAACCGCTAATGTTTCAGTACTTTTTGCACAACTTGCTGTTGTCTAACAAAAAGCTGAACGACAAAAATTCACAGCAGGAGCCATTTTTCTCGAAAAATTATCTCCAGACTCTCCCAGCCTTTAACCCAAGTAGCCACTTCCCAAACATCCTGTTTGCAGCCTCACTATATCGAGGTCTACTGTTGATCAATTGTTAGGTGTCATCTTGGTCATCATAATGTCAAATTGTGAACAGCATGACGAAAGAGGCCTGTTTACATACCAATTCTACTTGAACCAGGAAATGTACAGGGTGGGCCATAAGTTTCCATACATAGGAAAATGTATAATGTAAATATATATATATATATATATATATATATATACACACATAATAAAAATGGTTGTCCAACATGAATGGTTATTTTTCCTATACAGTATATGGAAACTTATAGCCCACTCTGTATTGTTCGATTCATGGATCACACACCTTTGTGAATTTTGCCATTGAGATGCTTGTTAGAGAACGGCAAAAATTGTGCAGCAAGTACTGACACTCCTACCGTCAGGCAGATGCTACAGGAGTTTGAAGTCCAGGACCACAAGACTGGCGAACAGCTTTTACCCACAGGCCATTAGGCTTCTCAATGAAGCACTCACACACGCCGCACGCAACACACGCACACACTCATAGCACTTTATTTATTTATTTGTATTAATGTCTCTTCTGTTGTTGTTGCTTAATTTGTTGGTATTTATGTTTCTGATGTTCTTATTCCTTTTCTTGTGTTTTTCTTTCTTCTTTTGGGAGAATGAACAAGAATTTCATTGCATAGCAGAACTACCTGTTTTACTGTGCATATGACAATAAAACTCTTGAAACATTGAACAGTTGCACATGTACATTCAAAAGTTTCAAGAAGGTAAAATTAGGTTAACCTGTAAGGGTTATAGTGCGTTTTAGGTTCAGCCAGAAATTTCACCTGAAAGCCCAATAGCCCTAACTTTTATTTTTTTACATTTAAAGTATTAATATCAAAATTTTTTCTCGTTACATTATGCATTTTTATTCTTTTTTCAATTTTTGCTGTTGCTTTCTTGTTTAATAGGCAGGATTGGCTCAGGATGTAGAGCACATTGTCCAGAAACCGAAGGTTGGCGGTTGCTCTCTCCACCCAGTCACTGTCGTTGTGTCCCTGGGCAAGACACTTCACCCACCTTGCCTCCAGTGCTACTCGCACTGGTGTATGAATGTGAGTGAATGTTTGGTGGTGGTTGGAGAGGCCGTAGGCGCAAATTGGCACCCACGTTTCCGTTAGTCTACCCCTGGGCAGCTGTGAATACAGATGTAGATTACCAACACCAGCGTGGGACTAAAGAGTGAATGAATAATGGGGTTCACTTTATTGTGAAGAACTTTGGATACCTTCAAAAGCATTACCTGTATATAATATATAATTAATTGTATTTTTAGAATGTGCCATGGGCTAATAAAAAACAAGCTGTGGGCTACAAATGGCCAAAACACCACTGTCTTAAGAGTTACAGTACATTAATAGCCCTTAAAAACTGCATGGATTACCTGGGTGTTGAGCCATTTATGAGTTTTAGCAATTGTATGGCATGCATATGTCATTTTTAAATCAATAATAATAACCAAAGTGTGGCTGTATGTACCTGTATATGCCTTGTAAGATTTTTAAAAAGTGTGTAGACTTTATTTCGTCACAAGTCGTATTGTGACGGTATTGTCAGTGACAGCACTGAGCTTCAAGGTCTTTTGGAGATTGGCCAGGAGTAAATGTAGCAAACATGCAATGTGTGGCATGTTGTGAAAGGAAGATGCAGACTAGTGTGTGATGAATGAGTAATACCTTGTTGCAGCCAATAAAAGCATGACTTGGCTGCCCACACTTTACGAGCGGACATGTAGTGGGTGGGAACAAGGAAACGATGTCGAAGTTTGAATCGCAACAGCTGAGGAAGGCAGTTAAGAAAGTTCAGCTGTCTTGTCAGCACTTGTTGCTTTTCCTGAACGAACCATGTCTTTCATTTTAATGAAAAAGAAGAGATTCAAGTTCAAAGTGGACTTCGACTTGGAGGAGCTGTCGTCGGTACCCTTTGTCAACGGTGTTATATATTGTAAAGTTCGCCTCTTATGTGGAGGCTTCGTCCAAGAGTCATCTCGGTAAGTTTTGTAGCGATTTTTGGCAGACGTGGACTACATCTCTACTAGTTTAGCAGACAAAAGTAAAACAGTAGTTACGTTTCTGTTGAAACGGAATATGTGGAATATGGTATTTGGTGTCGTAAACGTTTGTCGTAACGAACAAATATCGTAGCATTAAAATGTCAACATTACAATCAGCGGTATAGTTTCTGCGCCTATGACATTAAATGTAATGTCTTAAAATGTTTATTAGCTCATTAAATCAACATGATTAATATAATTCAGCTTATTAGCATGAGTTGAAACATTTGCGCTGAGTGGCGAACGTACGAACGTATCAGCAACACTTTCGAGTATTTTTTACTCAATAATTTAATATAGTCAGTAACCACTGTGTGATTCTAACTACATCGCGTAAAATTACTTTTAGTAATGCTTTTCAGTTCATTAAATTAACAATCTTGTTTATTAGCCTTAGTTGAAACGTTTGCTCAATGTGGTAGCTGGACAAGTGCTGCATGCCAATGCAGAACTATCAACATATCAGCACTTTCGGGTATGTATGTTTGTATACTGTAACCATTAACGAGATAAGTTTTGAATATAGTTTTTAGTTGTTTAATATAGTTGGCCGCTGTACGTTTTCTTGGCGGCATCTGCGTAAAATTATATTCAAGTTATCCTGCGAATGAAAACATTGAAAACAACTAAAACGTGATATTTTCTTATTAGTCAACCAATTTAATAGATAATATTCTATCAAGCTAGTATAAATTGATTACTATACATATTACAAGAAGAAAGACTACATGTAAGTGCTTAAATTTAGTTTTAGTGTACTGTCACATATACACTTACTACCAGTCAAAAGTTTGAAGACACTTTCTGATGCCATTGAACGATAAATTGTCCAAAATTTTGACTGCTACTGTATGTGTATTGTTTGTAGTTGTATGGGATGCAAACATCTCCACCACTACTGTGGTTGATTAAGCGGAATATGTTGTCTAGAGATTGTTTCAACATACAGTATTATATGCGTGTTTTGTTGTATATGGCCTAGTCTGCATTACATTTTGAATACAACTGAATGAGACTGCATAGCAGTAGCCAGTATAATGAGAATGTCCTTCCATTGCAAACTTAAACCGTTGCATGCAGCCAATATGAGTCACCGTGGAAAAACGAGCCAAGACGTAGCTCATGTCAACTGTTACCCCGCAATACATCACCATGGTAACATCCTACTAAAACAAATCACACTATACAGTACACACAAAGCTTTACTGGACTACAGCCATATCCATATTTAGAGTCTTAATCATGATTCTCATGTGATTGTTATTTTTACTAGGACTAAAAATATATATTTCTTATGGTTCGTAATGGTTTTTAAGTGTGTTTTTAAATCTTGCTTGCCTTCCAGGGAGCCTGTCCAAGCCAATTGTGTGCACTGGAGGAAGCGATTCTCCTTCATGTGTAAGATGAGTGCCAATGCCGGGACAGGTGTACTGGACCCTTGTGTGTGTCGGGTGTCTGTGCGCAAGGTACACAGCATGTTGTGTTCTTTGGACAAGACGAAAAAATGGCAGCAGTCAGTTACACTCTGCAGAGAAAACACATTCCTCATAAAGCTTTCAATGTGTTTTTGCAGCTACACAACACCTGCAAATTAATTAGTCAATGGTGTTTTGTCATTACAGGAATTGAAAGGTGGCAAAGCATTTGCAAAGGTACATTTTTGTTATGTACCTTGGTGCATTATTAACCACAAATGTTTTATACTACTTTAGTCTGGTTTTAGCTACTGATTAAAACTGCCTGTAAACTATTTACTGTTCATAAGTAACTATTATGATGAGTGCTAAGTGTATTTGATCGTTTTCATTGATCTGTGCAGCTGGGCTTTGCTGATTTAAACCTGTCTGAGTTTGCTGGGTCAGGTAGTACCACAAGGAGGTGCCTCCTGGAGGGATATGACACCAACAAGACCAGACAGGACAATTCGATTCTCAAGGTACCATGCCTTATTTATTTATCCGTCTTTCCATCAGCTGACATTCCTGTTGTCTTACAGGTTGTCATCACTACACAACTCATGTCTGGAGACCCCTGTTTTAAAACGTAAGGACTTTGTTTTTTTATTTCACGCAATCATATTTTTAAATCAAATTAAATGCTATGAATCCATTCCCGGATTCCAAACTGTCAGCTATTTAAAATCTTTACTAACTGTAAAGGCAATGTTTCAACATTTAACATTTTTAACAGACATATAAGTGTAAACATACGCATAATAATATTATATAAAACTACTCATCAAAATACCTTTTATGTTGTGTGATTAAGTGAAAAGGGGAGCTTGTTAAAGGCAGCTGTCAGTGTAAAAATAAGTTAAACACAGTATGGTACATTATGAACATGAAGGCAGGGAACAATTACTCATCAGATTAGGAATAAAAACAGATGACTTTAAAGGCACACAATACTTTCTTCTTCTATTATTGCCAATTTTGTGATATTGTACTGAGCAGCCAGGACAGACACTGCTGCATCAAACATTTTCGAGGAATAATTTTCCAGAAATTGCTGATCAGTTTCCAAACTGTACAACCTTTTGAGGTGCTCGACATTTTTAAGATCCCACTGTATGTTCTAACAACATCCTGCCTGTCAACAAGTGAAAATACTCGCTCTTGTCTGATGTGAAAGTGACCCTCAGCAGAGATTAAAGTCGAATTTTCATCATGACATCTTATCTGAGGACTGTCATTGATGCACTTTTTGCAACAGCTGATATGCAATTAGATTACCGTAATAAGACAGAGGAAGTCAAGGGCTCTTTGATAGATGGCAGACGATTCAGAGCAAAGAATGTGACGCAACGCACTCCTGGCAAAGCTTGTGACATGTGCAAACTCCACTTGCTCAGTGTTTTCTCTGCATTCTTTCACCTAGAAAACGCCCTCTACTTGTGTAATAATACACAAGTCGCTGCCAAGGAGTTGTTTAAAGTATAAACCCAGTGGAAGCCCAGTCAGTCAACCCACTCAGTTACTCACTGCATGTGGATGATGAGTTGTAATACAGCACAGTGGAAAGATGAGGCATTGATTTAAAACGGTGCTTCTCCACCATCGTTATTTATGTGTTTACCGTAGCAACGCAGGCGTGGTTCCTCTATTAATGTCTGCTGAGGTACATGTGAATCAACTCATGAATCATCCACTTCTAACAAACGAGTATATGCCTCTCCCTGCAGACCGTCATCTACAGCCATGACTTTGTGTATCCAACACGCTGAGGCCGAGTGTCTCCTCAAGGAGAGGAAGGGAGGAGACGTACACACATCCCATCCAGCAACAGGTACTTCTAATATGCGCAAAACAAACAATACCTCCATTCTTAACTAGAGCTGAGGAGTAATATAAATTTATGAATTATGTAGCACTATAAGTTTGGAATAACTATAGCAGGTGGCCACAAAAAGTAAAAACTCCTGCATCATGTCATTACCGCTTTTGTCAGCAGAGGCCGCTATTACAACGGGAAACGGGCACAATAAGTTACTCAAGCGCAGAACTGGCACGTCTTGGAACATGCATTCTCTATTGCATATTGTGTATTGACAGGATAAATCGGTACTCTCGCATCGCACATCTCTTAATTCCAAGTCATTCTGAAATATTTACAGATGTTGAGAAATTGAATACAGTAGAAACAAACATCTTCTGAGTGGTTTACATGCATATACATTTGACTTGCATATGCATTTGATTTGATCTAACAAGATCCAATGTGAGGAATATATATAAATGCTGTGCCTTTACAAGTACTATTTGAATGAATACTTCCAGAGAGGTATTCATTTTCCAACATTTATTCCAGTTGTAGTGTATGGGAGGTGTAGTAACACTTCTCAGTATCAGGCAGTGTAGTTCTCCAATGAAACCTACAACCACAGTAATAAACAATACAGAGAACTAGGGATGCTCTGATGAGGGTTTTATGCTGCCGATTCCGATCATCCATGAATGAGATCAACCAATACAGATACCGCTCATATGGATTAACTGTAAATTTTAAATTTATTAATGAGTGCTATTGGCCAGGGTCGCCATTAGGCAATTCCAAGGGCCTTTGGCAAATAGGTAATGTTGATTAAACAACAAAATGCAAATAGTGTTCGGAGGACAAGACTTAATTAGTATAATGACAACTATACATACTTGAAAGTTATCGAGGGAAAGGCTTCTTGAGACGTCATCTGTACTTCTGTGAAGAAGGTGTCGGACGTTTCGCTCCTCATCTGAAGAGCTTCGTCAGCGAACTAATAAGTGCTGGTAGCCTAGGCCTTAAATACAGTAAGAGTGGGCGGAAATGGTGTGCCAACGCCCTCCTTCTATTGGTTTCTTACACTAAGCCTGGGCGGAGTAGTGGTATAATCCTCTCCTGCTATTAGCACCTCCGATAAAAGGGAAGTGTCGCTCCCTGAGTTGGGTATGAAGGACTCTGACACTGGCTCGTTAGCATCTCTTGTTCTGGCTCGGCCCTGGCTGCACCTCATTTGCAAGACTAAGAGCTGTGGGTTTTGGTCTCAGTAACCTGCTGAACTAGGGTCCAAATTACACCTCAAACCACCATTCCAATTCAATGATGGGTTCTGTTGTTTGACAAAAATAGCTTCCTTTACTCCTCTTTCAAACCATCTGTTTTCTTTGGCCAAAATCTTTACATCGCTGTCCTGAAAAGAGTGATTAGTTGCTTTAAGGTGTAGATGTACTGCTGATTGAGGACCACTAGAATTGTCCCTGCGGTGTTGATAAAGCCTTTTTTGGAGCATTTGCTTAGTTTCCCCAATGTAGTGCTCTTTGCATTCCTCATCTTTACAGTGGATGGAATAGACCACATTGCTCTGTTTTTTGTTTGGAGCCTTGTCTTTAGGACAATAGATGCTAACGAGCCAGTATCAGAGTCGTTCATACCCAACTCAGGGAGCGACACTTCCCTTTTATCGGAGGTGCTAATAGCAGGAGAGGATTATACCACTACTCCGCCCAGGCTTAGTGTAAGGAACCAATAGAAGGAGGGTGTTGGCACACCAATTCCTCCCACTCTTACTGTATTTAAGGCCTAGGCTACCAGCACTTATTAGTTCGCTGACGAAGCTCTTCCAATGAGGAGCGAAACGTCTGACACCTTCTTCACAGAAGTACAGATGACGTCTCAAGAAGCCTTTCCCTCGATGGACAACTCCTGTATGACTGACAGCCTACACAGACATACTTGAAAGTTAGTACGTACCTCATGGGTGTAATATCCACTTCCTGGTGGGACAAAAATGAACTCCAAACTAGCCGCATTGCTTGTTGTTTTTAAGAAACAAAAGGTCACTGTGGTAAAAAGTCGCATTTGGAGTCCGAAGACGAGAAGCTAGGCGGATAATCCTAGCTAGCTAGCTAGTTAGCTAGCTGCGGCCATGCCTAGCTATGCAAAGCATGTGAAGAAAGATGCAAGAAAAGTTGGACACCAATAGGTTTGCCTAGGGAGTGATCAAAGATTGAGGTTTTACAGACTAGTGTTGATTCTCCCGGCAATACGGGCAAAGTGCATTCCTTGTTGACTCAATACAGGTGTTGGAAACCCTACGTGACACAGCATAACATGCATATTCAGGTCATGTTTGTGTTGTCATGATTTGAATGGTTGTCGCCGCCGCATGGTGATCGGCTTTGAAAGGCATTTATCGGCATATGCAGAGCACGTGTTTTTTTTTTTTTTTAAATGAAAATCAGACGATACTAATCGGTGGCCAATCCATCGGAGCATCCCTATTAAGAAATATTATTATTATTAATTTTAGATTGTGCAGGTGTGCCTAATATTGTGGTTTGTGCATGTAAATTGCAATTGTGGTTTTCCTGTATTGAGGCACTCCAGCCCCAGAGGAAAGGGTTACCAGTGGCCACACCAGAACATCCAGCTACACCAGTCAACAGTCCAAAGTCTCAGGTACAAATACACATGTATATCTTTGGAAGTAAATGTTTCCACTCCTCATCAATCAGTTAATCCTATCCTGCAGGCTACAGCTCGAATCATTCAAGTTCACCAGATCTGAGCCATCGAAGGAATGCATCAGGAGGTTCTGCCTCTATCGGCATCGACAGCATCCCGGAGCCCAGTGAACAGCATACAGAGAAAGTAGCAGACAAGGAGAGCAGGTCCTCTCCTCTAGTCCCTGCAAGTTGCCTTTATACATCTGAACAGAACTCCAAAACTACCAAGGCTTTTAGGTAACACTCATGTCCAACCTGTCACATGGTCTTCAATCAAGCACATCTTCCTAATATCCCATTGTTCATATCTGTGAAGTAGACATCCGGTCAAGCAGAACTCAATGGAGAATCAGCTGACAAGGGTAAACTCCACCAGGGTTAACGCCGACGACATCATTGACAAAATCCTGCAGGGCCAGGATTTCAGCCATAGTATCTTGGACTCAAGTACAGAGGGTGTGTAGTCTGCTAGCATCCTGCTGAGGGGATCAAATTACATTAAAGTGATGCAGTGTCTCACAGCACTCATACCCAATGATGATTCCATGTAATTTACAAGGTGGAAAACAGAATATGGCAGTTCAACACACAATCCTACTGAACCTCAACCATTAATCAAAAAGATGTATGCAGAGGACTTTCAGGCACTGATACTGACTGACACCAACATTGCATGCATTCTTATCAAGGGAGTGCATCCTTTCCCATCACAGCTGTTTTTCAAAAGATGTCATGTTTATTATAATGTTTAGTGTTCCACCAGTGTCCTTTATAGGACCCTAACAAATGACAAACTGCTTGTGTGTGTCTCATCACAGAGGAAGGACTCAGCTTGTTTGTCGGCCCTGGCGGCAGCACAGCTCTAGGAAGCCAGCACACGCGGTGTGTACCATTATGTAACAGTGGAATGTGTGCTTCGCTGTCCAGACATGAAAACTGTCAACACTAAGGATGTCCGATAAACGGCCCACTGATATTATTGGCCTGATATTGGCATAAAAATGTAATATCTGCTTCGGGATTTTTCCCTATAATGAAAGTTGGTAATAAACATAATGCTTTTTATAGGCCTGTGGGCTCCTGTATTTTCCAGCATGCATATGATAACCATCAATGAGCCTCTCAAGCATGTAAACAACCCTGGGTGGCTAGTAGCAAGCTAGTTTGCTCTGCCACTCTGACTTTGAAAACAAATGTGACAGCCTAAGCCTAATCACAATTATTTAATGTTTTACAATGTTGTTAACACAGCCATAGTGAAAAGCTAATTGCTGATGCTGTATCCATATCGGACATCCCTAGTCAACACTAATTCTATCACATTTTGCAACAAACAAGCACCACGTAACTGCTAGTGCCTTGAAATGTAAAACATGGCATTCTCTTTCAGAGTCACAGCTGGAGCCTTCGAGCAGGTGGTGATCAAGCGCTAGGTTGCGGAAAGCTGTCATAGGTGTTTTGTTTCACTGACATGTAGGAAGTGGCATCGGAACTGACCCCGTGCCTCATTCCAGGAAGAGGATACAGTTTTCTAAAAGTAGTTATTACCTACCTACAGCATCTGTAGACCAAGAGAGCCCTCTGGTGCCCAAGAAGTACAGTTGCAAGCCACTGTCTTTTTATTATTTTATTTTTACAAAGTTTTGGTAACTGAGTAGGCAGTGCCATCAGTCATCTTGGAATCTATGTAAAAACAAAAACAAGATAAGGGGTTAATTGTTGTTATAAATAGAAAATACCCATACTCAGTTGTGGTCCTTATAATTGTGTATGTTTTAATATTTCTTGTGAGTGGGTGTGATAGGGATGTTGCTGTATTTTTATTAAACGTATCTAGATATTTACAAGGTATTTCACCCAATTTTACAGATGGTCTCTTGATCATTATGACTGTGCTTTCTGAATGTGAACAGTGTATATATATACGTGGGTACTGTGCAGTATATTTATGCTAAACAGCTAAATGCTGCTCCTGCGGCATGCCCACCCTGGAGGATTTATGTCTACATATACTGTATGTCCCATACGTAGACACCGCATCGAGTGGGTCTTCAATGTCGCGTCCATATTGGATGTGGCAAGGCTGCGCTGGCTGTAAATGTATTACTTACATAAAGCGCCTTTCTACAAAGAAATTTAAGTCAATGCGTCTCGTTTGTTTTTTTTTATGCAATATGCTTTTAAATTCTTCAGTAAAATTGTTCTACAGTTAAAATACTGTGTTTCTTGTGCCTTGATTTATTTTTGTAAAGATTTATGCTTAGTTAAAGGTGTAACGTTCAAAGTACATGAATTTGCTGATTATTTTTTAATAACTAATGTAACGTTCAAAGTACATGAATTTGCTGATTATTTTTTAATAACTATGTGACAAATAAATCAGACATTACTCAACAGTTTCTCAGTACTTGAGTTGTTTTTTCACCAAATACTTTCTTACTCTTAATTATTTGGATGACTACTTTTTACTTTACGTTTTTACTAGAATCTTTGGATACTCTAGCCACTTCTGATAAGACACACACAAAGCTTAAAACAAAAGTTTAGTAAGCCTGAAGAGTTGTGCAGTTGGAAATGTGTACAATGTATTATATTAATTTAAAATTGCTCTATGCCTGAAATCGGGCACAATGCCCAGGATCCTTAAGCGCTGTATGTGTGTGTGTGTGTGTGTGTGTACTGAGAAACTGTTGAGTAACATCTGATTTGTCAAATAAGAGCATGAAAGTTATCAATCAAAATAATCACCAAATTCATGTATTTTAAACCATACCCCTTTAACTAAAAATGAATTAAATATTTACAAAAATAACAAAACAAGGCACAAGAAACATATATTCTTATTGACTTACCCAGAGATGGGGGGAGTAGCCAACAAAACAACTGTACTCTTATTTTAAGAGTACTTTAGAACAATTTTAGTCAAGATATACATGTGTTTATGTATGTATATACTGTATGTATACTGTGTATAGTTTTTCGGCACTGTTTTGTGCTTTATAGCTGATGTCATGTGAATTACTCCTGTGTGGGATCAATAAAGTTATGATCTTTGCCATCTGAGAAGATAAAATACATTGTTTTTGGTGCCCAATTGTTTCCCAAGTATATTAGTGCGTGTGTGAATGTATAAACGAGAGGCATTAACTTAAGTTTCTTTGTAGAAAGGCGCTTTATGAAAGTAAGTACAGTAGATTTACTTGTATTCATTTACAGCGCAGCCTTGACACATCCAATATGGCGGCGACGCTGACGTATGGTTCAGTGCTGGATGCGGCGTTACGTATATATGTCCTATGGTCCTCTGGGTGGAGCTGGAAGATGTGCTCGGAGACCGGGAAGTCTGGCCATCCTTACTGAGACTGCTGCCCCCGCGATAAGCAGAAGAAATTAAATGCTTATGAAATTTTTAAAAAAATAAAAACTGAGCTGAAAAAACTACTTATATACGAATAAAATATGTATATATTTTCCACTTAATTTTGTATATTTTCTTGACTTTCTTACCGCGCATGCGTTATGATGCGATGACTTCACACGCAAATCAAGCAATGAAGCACATTATGCTGCAGTATAATGTATTTTGAGAATATAGTGTGAATAGCTAGTAGATTTTGTTGAAACTCGGAAAATATTTTTAAAAATCTTTTTAAAAAACGTAAATATGAAGGTAGAGCTAGCTACCGGATGACGCGCCTATTTTTCATTCAATAAAGCACCAACATAAAATCAAAGGCATTTGTAGATTTTTTAAAGATAATACTTACGTGTGATCTTGTTTTTGGTCAAATCCAACGTTTAAGCATCCCGTAGACAGCTTGTAGAAAATGTTTACAATGTTGACGTATGGACAGTGGCTCCCATGTTGCTCTGAGCCTGCTGCACCACGACGCCAGCTTCCAGTTCTAGTTCCGGTTCCACCTCGCATCAGCACTTTAGCTTATTACGGCGGCGGGAAGTTGTTATCGTCGATTTTCCACCATTTTGCTTCAATAACGGACAAAGTTGCTAATAATCGGGACTGAATATAAACAAACAGATGGATCTGTAAGTGGAAGGAGGCTTACAGAACTTGAAAACAACTCGGCGTCGCGGGATTTAGTTACCATGGCTAACCAGGCCGTTAGCAAGCCTGCGTCTGGAAAACATGGAAACGTACTGCCCCTGTGGGGCAACGAGAAGACGATGAACCTCAACCCAATGATTCTTACAAATGTGCTGTCTTCGCCCTATTTCAAAGTCCAGCTGTATGAGTTAAAGACATACCATGAAGTGGTGGACGAAATCTATTTCAAGGTAATGCTAGACAATACTAATCCGCATGCTAGTTAGCTAGCGACCGCTACGTCAGGCTAACGTTTTGCTTACTGCTGCTACGGTTCAAGTTGCCAATAATTGTTTTGCTGGTCAGTGTTTGAACATCATCATTATGCGTTATTTGTCTAACTAACTCAATGTGTGACAATAATTAATAATACTGATAGATACGTGTTATTGTAGTTTGTAACATTTGAAGCCAGTAGTTGCGTTCTGTACGCTGTCGCAGCGCACCCGTACTTTTAGTGGCAGGCCAATCAGACTTTTAGTTTGTAAGTTAGACTTGACTACAGAAAAAGCCTTGACTAGTATCAATAATTAGTAATGATAATTGTGTTCTCATTACAGGTGACCCATTCCATATAATTAATGCAATCGCTCCTCCTATCAGTTATTAGCGATAACTGGGCCTGTCACGATAAAACATTTTGCTAAAACAATATTATTAACATTATTTTCGCACCATTGTGTTATTACTGTAATTATAATATATGGCATTATAATGCGAGTACACCCTATCATAAGCAATAAACTTTAATTTAGTAACATTCTAAATGGAATTGCAAGACCTTTTAAATAAAATCAACTTAAAAACGTAATAAATTGAACAACCAAAAAAAGCCCAATGAAAATAAAATGGACTTTGTCCCTTTTAGCAAAAAATGTAACTTAAATAAAAATCACAATATTTCAGATTTTGAATCTGTGTCACTTTTGTTATTGTCTGAATTGACAAAAAAGTGGAAAAACAACCTGGAAATACTCATAAGTTCAAAATGTGTGTCAATGCTGACATCAGCTCATTTGCGTATTCACTTCCTTGATTCACTTTGAGCAATATTGTGTGTGGAATATGCTGTTTACGTTTAATAAGGTGTAACGTTTTGTCATATACACTTCCTTGATTCACTTTGAGCAACATTGTGTGTGAAATATGCTGTTTATGTTTAATGAAGTGTAACGTTTTGTCACAGTTTGGTCAAAGTATATTTTTTGGTTGCAGCAAAATGTGTTTTGAGGTGTTATACTCAGGAATCACAGCAGCTGAAACCTAAGTTCCACCGTTTTGTATTATTTATTTTACTTGTCTGTGTCACAAACTTTTTCATGTCACAAAATGACGATGCGCAAACGGGCTGAAATTGACATCTGATCATGTTGTATGCACAACAGGCATGAAGAAAGTATTCTACACTGTTTCCTCTGTGCATACAACATGTTTGCAGTATGTTTTCACATGGCTATGGCTGCAAATCACTGTAGTCTGTTCGTCATGACCCTTGGAGTAACTGTGCTCGGTGTTGCCAACTTGGCGGCTAAATCTGCAGACGTTCCAAACCTTCTTGGCGACATATTTTCTCAAAAGCGACTGGCGACAAATCTAGCAAATTTTTCTGCCGTCGTTGCAGAGTTTCTGGGGACTTAAAAGTGAAAGCATGTATTTATCTTCAGTTTGTTTTCTCAATGAGCAGTAGCGGTTGCTCCTGAGAGGTCCGCCCGCCCCCAAAGCAGTCACTGTCGGCCAGTGCACTGTTAGCTCCCGCTGTACACTGAGAGCATAGTGGAGATCCACGCATCCATGAAT
Source organism: Dunckerocampus dactyliophorus (assembly GCF_027744805.1). Lineage (NCBI taxonomy): Eukaryota > Metazoa > Chordata > Actinopteri > Syngnathiformes > Syngnathidae > Dunckerocampus > Dunckerocampus dactyliophorus. Next base: position 12,722,288 of record NC_072820.1, on the reverse strand, counting down.
CACGCATGCTCGATGCATGATGTCACCAGCGTGGACCTCACCCTGTTTTACAAAGTGGGATCTAAAACGTAAATGTTTCTTAATCTTCATTAAATTACTACTCATTACACTCAAGCCTCATTGGGACTCAGTCACTTACCTGTCAGTGTGTTAGAACGTGTGTTGGAAGAACGACGTGTGATAAGTTAAACATGTAGTCCTAACTACAAGATACAGTAAAGGTGGAGTCTGGAGGCGACTTAAGTAGTGCAATCCAAACCTGCACTTGGCACCCTAAGGTGAGGGACATTATGCAAATTCCTCGGCAAATGAATGTGGTATGGTATCTTCAATTAGAAAGTTTCTCACTTGTAGGGATGGCAGCAGGGGCTTTTTCTGTGCTGATAATCCTCCTGATCAGAGCAGCCGTTTGAAAGAACGGTGTAGCAACCAGCAAGTAATGTGTACCTTTTGCCGCTGAGAGGGTCAAGATGGGTCCTCCATCTTGTTGATGCGCTTAACACAGACAGTGAACAGGATACTGTGGTGTGGTGGGTTTATGATAATAAGTTTTGATAATGAGACCAAACCGGGAGAGTAAACAGATACTTTGCATGTGAAGTGATGGCAGATGGCGTGCAGCAGTGTAAGGAAACATGGTAATGCAGAAGAAGAATACATAAGAAACACAAGTGTAAATGTGTGACAAAACGAATAATCGGTCAACAAAAATTACGGCTTCCCAGCACAAACAAGTGCGCGCCATGTATTGCTTCCGCGTACGTAAGGGTGTGTTTTGACCTGTACACGCCGAGCTGGATGATGACGTCACTAAGCGTCCGTAAACTACCAGGCGTACAAAACGTCCTTACTTTGCATATTGTCCCAATAGATGTCACTTGAAATAAGTTTCAAATAAAGACAGATGAGTTAAATATGAGTAGTGAATTAAGTTAATTAACTGAACAAAAGAAGGAAAAGCGAATCAACTGTATTTCACGGGTCCACTACAACTCCAATGACCACCACATACCCGGAAGACGATGACATCACAGACTGAATTTCTTTTTCGTCTTTCTAGAGTCTATATCATTAAAAGCGCTTAAAAAACACACATCCATATAAAGCCTGCCGTGCTTAAATCCAATGCTTTATTTCCTAGTATTGATTCAATCGATTACCTTTTTAAACTGTTAGATCGATATATGCCATCCAGAATGGAAATTTGCTAAACACGCATCGATGTAGTTGGATCATAGGAATATAAATCGTTGCATCAATGTAGTGAATGCATCGTTACACACCTAGTAATTAAGGTGTTTTTACTCACTTTTTTTGTCTCTCCTTTAAGGTTCTGCTTTTTTCCTACCGTATCTGTTACAACATCATATGCAGCTAATATGCAAATTAGCCAATGACATCATCTAGCAACTTGTAGGTCAGCCAAAAGCTGCTTTTCTTATTAAAGAGTTGGCAACAGTGACTGCACTGTTGCTGGTACCCCTTTCAGGAGAATTTGCGTTTACTAGCTTGTTACTCCTCACGACACACTCACTTGCAGCACTCAATGTGTGTACGCCGCCTCCCCCCGTTCTACCACGGTGCACCCTGTTCCTGACACTGTTGACAGCGGACTCGCTCATCTTCCTCTTGTTATGCCACTGCTGTGCCCTCCAAATATTATGTTTTCCCGGGCCTCCAGCTCTCCAACTAAGATTTCCACCTCAGTTTCGGTGAAGTTCCGCTTCTTCGTCTTTAGTTTTTCAGCAACCATGATTCAGAAGAATGGAGCGAAATGCAATCAAGGGTCATGTGTGTGGGGGCGTGCATGTGTACGACACTTTTTTAGGTATGAATATTTTTGTTTGTACACACATTTTGGGTTTCGGCCGTACACAGACTTATAGATTTCCACGCACAGTTTTATAAGTGAGGACCCTGCAACGTCAAAGCCCCTGGTATGCCTGCTCACGATCAGGGCATATTTGCAACCAAGTTGCGCTATATAATTATTAGTGATAACAAACGTTTTACATATATACCTTTTGTTCAGATACATTCATGTGTGCAACATAAGAACTTGATATAAAGTGATGTTATTCTCCTCCTGGCAGTTATTAATGCTAATCTCTCCACTGCCTTTCATAACACAGTAAGTATCCCATAAAGTGGCATCTCGTATGCGGTCACAGAACTGCCAGTCTTTTAATGGAAGACCAAGGAGTGTTAAAAAGTGTTAGAGTTGACTCCAAAATTTGCTTACTGCAGTATCATTCATTGGTAATGATAATTGTGCTTTCTTTGCAGGTGACTCATGTTGAGCCATGGGAGAAAGGAAGCAGAAAGACTGCAGGTCAGACTGGAATGTGCGGAGGGGTAAGTGAGAAGTACGTGCTTTTTCTATTCACCATCCTTTACCCTCCTCTTATAGTCCTCTCTAGAATCAAAGATAGTATCTATTACTCTGTTATCGTAATACGAGTTGTGTCAGAAAAGTTCCAGGACTGGTGTCACAGAAGATATATTTCAAATCCAAGTGACAAGTTTTGCCCTTCAAAGTAACCCCCCTGGAGTCTGCACTTTCCCAGCCTTCTCTGCAACGCCCTCCTGCACTCCTGGAAGGATTCTTCGGGGATCCTTCACAGCTTCGTCGTCAAGGCCATCTTGATGTCATCCTCATCTTGAAAACAGGTCCCCTTGATGACTATATTGAGCTTTGGAAAAAGGAAAAAAAATCACTCAGTCGGTTTGGGTGAGTAGGGAGGTTGCTCCAGCACAGTGATGTTCTTCTTGTCCAGGAACTATTGGATACTCAGAGCATTGTGAGCAGCCACAAGTTGTCCTACCGCAACCCTCACCTCTTCTTGTGCACTGAAAGACGCAAACGCCGCAAGATTTCTTTGTAGACATACTGGTTGATCGTCTGGCCCTGTGGTAAGAATTCCTAGTGGATGATGCCCCTCACATGGAAGAATGTGATCAACTTGAACAGTCCTGGAACCTTTCTGACACACCTTGTATACCATAGCTAAAATGTTTTATTTTGTTTTATTATTTTTTTAAAATGTGCAATGATTTGCTGTATCGACTTGTCTTCATCTACTAGGTTCGTGGAGTTGGCACTGGAGGCATTGTGTCAACGGCCTTCTGTCTACTGTACAAACTGTTTACTCTGAAGTTGACACGGAAACAGCTGATGGGTCTGATTACTCACACAGACTCGCCCTACATCCGAGCGCTTGGCTTCATGTACATACGGTATAATTCATTTATCCATAGCAGACAGAAAATGTACTTTCCGTGACATCGCGATTCTTCATGGTGTTTTTCACCTTTCTTAGATACACGCAGCCCCCGGCAGATTTAGTAGACTGGTATGATGACTTCATGGATGATGAGGAGGTATGTCATGCCTGGTAATACTCTAACGTTTCTATTTCTCTCCATAAAACAACCCATGCAATGAAACTGACCCCCTTCTCCTGCTGTGATGCGCTGATTTTTCACCTTTGCCTTCATTTGGCTTAATTATCTGCAGTGTTGTCCTCTAAACCTGAGTAGCTAGGTTACTGGCTCACTGCCACGCTTCTGGTTGTTTTCAGGGTAAGTACCTCAAATGATGCAGAGTACATATTGAAGTAGCCTTTTGTGATATTTTTTTAAGGCATGTGTATTGCTTTCAGCAAACGTTTATCAGGACTAGTTGCACAAACAGACTATTCTCTTTAATTGACAGTTGGAGCGGTTTGTGTCATAGAGCAATGTTATTGCACTCACTGGACATTTAGTTAGGTAGACCTGCACAATTGTAGGCCATACTGAAGCACAGTACATGTCCTTGGCCCTAACAAGTTGGGAAGAGGTGGACCTGGGCCTGACAATTGTTCATGCATAAGCACATGCCTTTGCGCAACATAATCAAGTCATATAATTAGGGGTGGAACGATTCATTTTAATAACGGTTACTGAAACGATTCAGTAACTTTAAATCGATTCAGTAACTTTTTAGCCAAAAATTCAACCAGCGTGACTGTGAAATAAATACCTATATACTGGACAGTGCAGGTGAAGTTTCCTAGATTCCCGTTGTTTTTTGTAAGGGAATCGGGTATAAATTAATTATGGATGTAAACAGCAATTAATGGCAAATGCATTCGCATATTATTTGAATAAAGTGCAACCAACACTTGTTTGAATTGACAGGAGGTTAACTTTTTCTGCTCTCATGTTCAATATTCAATACAGTTTCAATAAAAGTACAGTAAGTGCAACCAACATTTCAACAGTAAGTTTACCTGCTACTTCTGCTTTTGTTTTTCAACCTTGCGTAGGAATGTTGCAAAATTTTGAAATATGTAAAATCAAGTCTGTGATTAATTCTATCCTATAAAACATGACTTGAACGTTAATTTTATACCTCATTCACTTCTCTACCGCATGTATTAAAGAAGTTAGCGCAAATTTCATAGTGGGAAATAGTGCCTTTGGTTCCCATTGCCTTAACATCGAGTCAAGACAAAAGCTGTGATTGACCCACAGATCTTGGCAAGTACAGCCGTACTGCAAAATATACATAACTTGGGCTGTGACATTTTTTTGAAAAGTCACCAGAGTAACCATTTACATTTTTTTGATAATAAAAAAAAGTCTAGGGAAGAAAGTCAAGTGTCATAATTTTCATGTAGGCATAGCACTCGCAGGGCAGCAGCACACTGTTCGTTTCCACAACAGACTACAAATTGCATGTGTACAGTCATTCCGGGCCAAAATTAACATATTTCACACCATCAGATTTTAACGCAGTTTAATCTGCAGATAGATTTAAAGTGAATTGATATCCTACATACCTGATATCTTGTCCTGAAGCTCCGATCCATGAGTTTGAAAGGCTTAAAAATTGGACTTAACTTCCGAAGCTCGTACGAGTCGATGTGGTCCAACACCCAGTATAAATCCGATACAAAATTGAAGAGAAATCTACCTAACTAACATGTATACGAATGAAAATACATTCTATATCGTATGAAAAAAATATATTTTTAAAGACCTCCACACGGACTCTCCAAATGGAGACGGTGTCAGATTTTTGTATCGCTAAAATACGGAGATTGTAACATTCCTACCTGCTGCTGCAAGGAGGTGCCTGTACGGTCAGCGTTGTGTGAAATCCCATGGCGGCTTTTGTCATGCTGGCACGTGGCGATTACGTCATCGACAGGCAAACTGAATAGTAACGTTTAACGTCTTTATCATTAAAAGTGCTTTAAAAACACACATCCATATAAAGCCTGCCGTGCTTAAATCCAATACTTTATTTCCTAGTATCGATGCAATTGATTGATTACCTTTTAAACAATGTTCGATCGATATGTCGTCCGGAATGGTAACTTGCTGAACATAGATTGATGTAGTTGGATCACAGTAATCTAAATCGAGACATCAATGTAGCGGATGAATCGTTACACCCCTACATACAGTATAATGAGTGTAATTGCTCCTCCTGACAGCTATTAATGAAAACTGCCACCTTGCATAATAGAAATGAATATAAAGAGTTAAAGGGGCTTTATCCGGCTCATTTCAGTGTCTTTCAAAGTGATGTTAAATATCAGTAGGGCATATAGTAAGTTTCTTTAAAGAAACAAAACAAAAAAACAAATCTCAAGGGTGTGTAGATGGTAAATGTGCATTCTTCTCTTGGCTGAAACTCTGGGATTATGCTGTCTGCTCCCGGACCACGCCCACTCTGTCACAATTGGTCAGGGCTTGAGAGTCGGCTCCACCCATATACACACGTGCAGAAGTCTGAAAGTCGGAAATGTAGGATCGGGTCCTTTTAAGGTCATCCACAAAGTCAAAGGTCAATGTACGCTTACTCATTCGGCACAAGTCATACAGTAGAATTAATGTGACAGCTCCTCACGTCAGTTATTAATGATAACCTCCTCCTCGCACACTCAAAATAGGCCACAAAGTCAAAATGCGTGTTGACTCACACAGGCAATGTCACATGCGCATACACTACCTGGTTAAGTCTGGTCTTTCACACTCAGAATAGTCAGGCAGTGGCACATCCGCATGCACAAACTGGTGAAGTCATTCAGTGACTATGAACACACTTTCTGCCAGTTAAAAATTAAAAACTGCCACTTTGCATAATAGAAAAAGACTATACTACTATAAAGTAATCACTACTAATCCACGACAAGGAATCCAAGGTCAAAGCCCATGGTATGCTTGCTCAGGCATGAGCACTTGTACCGGATCTGATTTGATTGTGCAGGTGTACCTAATGTTATAGTCAGTGACTGTATTTGATTCCAGGTGTGCAACCAGGCCTCCTTTTGTTATTTTTGCATTCTATTTAAGTGAATTCATTATATATAATTTATATTTCATACTTTATACTTCTTGCCCAACTGGTTAATTCCCCTGTTTTTTTCTTTAGATGCCCATTGTGCAGCAGGTGAATTGGATAGTGTATCTCAGCACTGTTGGTTTGCGTGTGTGAGTGCAAAGCGGCTGTTCTCTACCATACAAAAGTAAAGGACTGTTCAAGTGGGTGTGCACTTCATGCCCGCTCACATCTGTGCTTCCACTGTGGGCCATTGCGCTTCTCACCAGCTCCACATTATGCTGAAGGGGACTGAAGGAGGAGGCCGATGTTTCCTTCTGTCCATTCAGCACAACGAGCATCATGTTGTCAATTGTTCACTTCACCCACCTGCAATGATGCAACCACTTTGTAAAAGTTAAGACAATGTGTCACTAATCTGTTTCAACATGAAATCTCGCTGTGTGAGTACAGATGTCAGAGTCTGCTAGAGAGCTTAGATGAGCCAAACTTTGTCATACTTGTTTCTGTTAAAAGTAAAGGCAGACACATTTGATTTGGGAGATTAAGCTAGATGAACAGAGGTGAAGGCTCAGTATTTGGTCATCACATAATGCTTTTTTTTTTTTTTTTTTACTTGATGCAATGGTGATAAAGAATGCATGTCAAGTGACTTCCTGTTGGCTTCCTGTTGCCATTTGATTCCAGGAGCTGGACGTGAAGGCTGGAGGAGGCTGCGTGATGACCATAGGCGAGATGCTGCGCTCCTTCCTCACCAAACTGGAATGGTTCTCCACACTGTTCCCCCGCATCCCCGTGCCCGTGCAGAAGAATATCGACCAGCAGATGAAGGCGAGACCTCGCAAGGTGGTTCAGAAAGAGCCGCAGGAGGAAGAGGATAATTTTGAAGAAGCAGGGAGGCAAGGGGAGCGTCGGCGCTCCAGGTAGTAAACTTTGGTTTACTGCTGTTGTTGTTAGAACCTTTTAGGTCAAACTTTTTACTGTTTTTACTGTTTCCTTTTCTTCAGCAGCCCGTTTAGGTAACAAACTAGTTTGGCAGGAATTACTCACAGTCTCTGCTGCTTGTTGCCAATTAGATAAATCTATGAAGCCCCAAGAAACGGATGTAGTCATTATTTAGGAGTTACATAATCATGCCCTTCCTGCGCCTTGGTTTTAATTACCATATTTATCCTGAATATATATACAGTATATATACAGTGTATATATATATGACAAAAAAAGACTTACTTAAACAATTGTTTTCAGTATCAGAAACAACTGGTTGACGAGTAGAAAGAATAGCTGGTTGGTTTGCTTGTGTAGATCTCTAGACCCCGAATTTTCAGACTTTCCCAGAAAAAAAAAATAACGTCTTACATATGCCCATATTTACGTAATAAGCTTAATGCTGGTAGCATGGCATTGCTGTTAACAGTGCCATTGTTTTCATTAACCAGGACTCCCAGGCGGACACCAAGCCCCAGACGCTCTCCAAAACGGTCGAGGAGCCGGAGCCACCATCGCGAACGAGACCGCCACGGCCCCAGCTTTGATCGCGAGCTGGAAAGGGAGCGTGAACGGCAGAGGAAGGAGCGTGACGGCAGGGAACGTGATAGGGACAGAGGGGAGAGGGAGAGGAGGCGATCCCGCAGTGCAGACAGAAACCACCAAGAGCGACGGGAGCGGCGAAGAAGTTGCAGCAGCAGCCGGGACAAAAGGAGTGAGCGGCGAGACAAAGAGCGGGACGGAGGCGACGACCGCAGCAAGAGGAAGGAGCGGGACCACCATAGAGATCGGCCTGCAGAGAGGGAGAGGTCCAGGGAGAGAAAGAGCAGGGGGGAAAGCGATGACAGGAGGCACAAAGACGACAGGGAGCGGCACAGAGAAGAGCGCAAGGCCAAGAAGTCAAGCCGAAGTCGAAGCCGGGAGAGGCGGCACAGAAGCGGAGGTGAGGAAAAGAGCAGGAAGCGAGATCGCAGCCACAGCAGAGAGCGGGAAAGAGACGGGGAACAGCGCGCTCACAAACACAGTCGCAGCAGAGAGAGGAGCCATCACCAGCGAGAGTCCAGTAACGACCACAGCAAACACGCTGACCGAAGGAGGAGTCCGAGCATTGAGTAAATTTCACTGGCTGTGTTTGTTTTCTTCATGTTTTCTACCCAGTTGTCTAAATCTCACTCTGTGCGAACAGAAGGAATGTCATCACACGTGGATGAAAACATTACTTTATGGTTTTCTGCCTTTTTCACTTCCTAGTAGACCATTGTTAGTCTTCACTTGATGTTTAAAAAGTGGGGACAATGGCATTTTAATTTTGTACCAGTCATTGTTTCAGCCCTGAAAAATATGATTTTTGTGTATATATTTTCAGAGACTGTGTTACGCATCGTTGGCCAGAGTTGCATTCATTTAACGGGGTGGGCACAAGCTTTGCAAAAAGCAATCATGTTTAGCTGAAAACCTTGATTTCAAAATATGTCAATAATGCATCCATGTGAAACTGTGTTTGTAGACATCCTGAGAATGTTTTAATCCCTCAAAGGAGAGTCTTCAAAGAGTACAAGTGAGCTCACACCGAGACCCCTGCTTGTTGTGTGTCTGGGTTGTTGCTCTGTTGCATTTTGTTTTTCTAATAAAACACTTTTACAAATAACCATTTTTGTTACTTTGGAAAAAATACATGAAAGGATGTAGCAGTTAAATATATTATTTAATGATTTTATTAGAACATTCTGAAAAATACTCTTTAATATACAGCTGGAAGTTAAACCACCCTGGACATGTAAACAACCGATATATGACCTTTTAAAGTGGACTAATGTGTAAATTACCAACCCAAATTATAAAAACCTCAGCCATTAAGATGTAGCAATAGAAAGTTTTCTGTTTTTTGAAACAACACGTTAGACTTATTAGGATCTGTTACCTGCCTTGTAGTGTAAATTCGCTACACTATATGGACAAAAATAGTGGCCATTACACTTAAAGAGCTTCTGTGCATTTTGGAGCGCATTTGTGAGGTCAGGAGTCACATTTACTCACAATCTTGACTGAGTAAACCATACCATGACTTTTGATTACCAGTGTATTGGTCAGTTTTAAGGTTTATTTCTGAAACATGCCATGATTTTTTTTTTTTGTGAAGTAACAATCCCCTTTTGTCAGGTAAGTAGTTTGTCAGGTAAGTATAGGTAGTAGTAGATGCGCATATACTTATCTATACACTTTTTACAGTCGGAACGGATTTGGTCCCACTGGACACTGGCACAGTGATGTTCAAACTTCTCAAAGAAAATCAAAACAAAGGATGCTGGGGGCTATGTTTATTTATTTTTTTTTATTTTGTAAAATTGTATATGTTCAAAACAAAGCTTTGTGTTATTAGTATCAACATTTCAGCCTTTCCTCTTTACATTGTGTCTTTGTGTTCCATTTTTACAATTTTTGCTGGGTTTTTTTTTTTTGCTTAATTTTATTTCTACAATGTGCCATGGGCCACTGAAACAAATGAGCCACAGGTCGTAAATGGGCGGCCGGGCTGCACATTGGTCACCCCTGCCATAGGCTGTAATAACTAAAGCTGCAACAATCAATCAACAGTTTTGCCTCTTTTCTGATATGTTGCAGACCAAACCAGTAACTGTTAAGTGTTTGGTTCGTATTGATTTGGTCTGTTTTGGGCCTAACCGATTACTGGATTAGTTGAAACAACAAGCTTCAGATTAATCGACTAAGAAAATAATTGTTAGTTGCAGCCCCAGTAATAACCTCATCCCAAATATTCTACTTTGGAAAATTTTGTATATTTTGTGTTTTTCCTATTGAGGTTCTTATTACAAAAAGGCATAAAAACATCCAAAATAGATTTTTGAAAAATGGTTTGGCTGGAAGGTGCTGAAAAGATTTAATATAGCTAAATTAAAAAAAAAAGGCTTATACAGTATGAGAGGGACCGTTTTGGGATTACCTAAGGGTAAAAAGTGTAACTTCCTTTTGAAAGTGGTGGCAATCACTTCTTCAGTCTCAATAAACAATTACAGTAAGTGCTGTGGTTCAATACTTTTGCCCATATAACGTGCAATTGCTAGTCAAAAAAAGAACTTCTTGAGTTGCGGCAGGTCTAAGCAGGGTGTTGTAAGGTTTCATCGTCACATTATCATCAGGTGTATAGTGTGGACATGTCAGTGGGTCGAGCCTGTTTGCAAACAGACAGGTTCCGATTCTGGTCCCACATTGGTATTGTTCCTTGCCGACACCGTAAGGCAGTAAGTGGAGTTGAGGCTCAGATCGACAAGGATGATGCTTTCCCCGATCACTGTTAGTTCCTGTGGACCCTCAGCAATGCCCTGCTGCGTGATCATCAGCTTGTAATCAATGGCAGAGTCGACTTGGGACCACTCGGCGGCAATGACTGTTGAATTTGCCACTTTGGCCTGTACCACAGGAGCTGGCAGGCCCTCTGTGAGAGGAAAAGTGAAACTCATTTTACAGAAAGAGACTAAACATAACATCTGTAAGTGCTGCTTGGATCAATACCGCCGTTAACGCGCTATTTTGGCAGACCTAAATCTTACTGAATGTAATTCAAAACTGCCGTCTTTCTCACTCACCACTCTCACTGAGGTCTCTTTTTCTGCGTTCATGTGGAATCACTAGAAAGAAAGAAAGCGCGGTCAGATTCTCAAAATGCTTAAGCAGCCGTGTGTGTGTCAGTCCATCTGCGGGACCATTCCAGCATGAGCTCCTACCAGTCGTGACGCTCGCTCCTTCGCTTTCTCCGGCTGTATTGCTGGCCGTGATCAGCAGTTCTGCAGAGGAGATGCTGGGGGGCAGGGAGCAGGACAGGCCTGGGGTGGTGCACAGCTGGGAACTGAGTGAAACAGTTTGCGTGTACACAGAGTATGTGGTGGCAAACACTGATGGGTCCCAGGAAACTGTGGTGACAAGGCTGTCATTACTGTAGATCACATTCATTGGTGGACACGGCGCTGTTGGGGCGGATAAGCAGAAAGCGTGCATTATTATCTTTACACAGGCATTATGTGTGTAGTGCAGGGGTGTTTTTTTAATTGGCCCTTGGCATATTCTGAAAATGTAATCAATCATCAAAAGATATAATAGATATTACAAAAATTTGCTTTGTCACCTATAGCACAAACTCTTGGATGTTAATGTTTACCTCAAATTGCTTAGCATACATTTTATTTACCTACATTGGCTCTTTAATGCACAAAATATATCAAAATGGCTCCCACGTCCTTTAATTTTTCTGTGTGTGTCCCTCGGTGGAAAAAGTTTGGACACCCCTGGTGTAGTGGAACCCTTTGTGTACCTAATGAAACGTCCTATCTGTGTGCTCTACCTGTTGTTCCATTAAGAGGCACAGATCGGTCACTGGTTCCGGCCATGTTGCGGCTCTCCACTGCAGCCGAGTACCATGACCCGCAAGGAAGTGGAATCTCAAATGATGTCCTGTTTGTCCAGTAGGAAGACAGCTCAAACTGAGCCTGGTTGTCTCCCAGCAGGTTTCCTGTTAAAATCAGCAGGTACTCCGTTTCTGTGCAGCCTGTGTCCATCCAGCTAAACATCATTGTCTGGACGTCCATATATATCACCCCAGGCTGCACCTGAACAGCATCTGGAGGACAAGGGGCTGAAAAAGGAGGAATACTTAATATATTACCAGCTTTCTACTACATAAGCAAAGCATATTAAATGTCTGAGCAGTGGGATACCTGCTCCTGTCTGAACTGGGTCGCTGAAGGAGCTGTTGCAAGTGCCGTCCGAAGCCTGGACAGAGAAGTTATACAGCACCCCACAATCCAGATTCTGGATGGTACACGTGGGATATGTGCTGTGGCAGTAGAGCATATCTCCGCTCCATGACTGAGCACAGGCATGGTAGTCCACAGCATTATCACTGGGGGTCCAGGACAACACTGCAGACTGATTACTGCAGTGGAAGGTCACTGACAGATCATCTGGCCGACAAGGACCTGCACACATTAATAGTGGACAATGTTGGGCAAGTTACTTTCAAAATGTACTACATTACGTATTACTAGTTACATTTAAAGGCGATTACTGTGTTCACCCGAATAAAAAACGATCCCTCTTATTCGAGACCCGTTTCTGGGGAAATCATGTTTGCAATATCATTTTAAAAACACCTAGACAGACTGCCATAAAAAAAAGAATATTCGATTTCTTAGACGCTCGACAGTTGCATCTCGCCGAGTCACTGGCGTGTGTATGACAGGAAGAAGTATGACCCAAGTTGTCATGGAAACCGCAAATAGAGTGACTGGCCTATGTTTGGGCTTTTGAATTGTACAGTTATAAATTTCTGCCTAGCAACAATTGATCGCACTAATACATGACACGACCAGGAAATTGTTTGCACAATTATGGTGCTCCATGTTTAATAAGTATATTTAAGAAGATATTTTATAATTATATTGTTGCCCATATGGTTTTGTCCATTGTCATGTGAGTCGCTTTTAATAAAAAGCATATAAGACGCAACTTTTCCATGTTTTCTTATATATATAAAACCCCATTCTTTTTTGGTATATGCAATAAAGTACACACACCTGTGTTGAGGGTAACATTGTAGCTGGCTGCACTTGTGCAGTTCTCGTGGCTGGACGTGACATACACTGCGTACTGCTCATCACAGTGGAGTCCCGTTAAGCTGCAGTTGGTGGAGAAGGCGTCGCAGGTGTATATGTGTCCATCTGCAGCTTTTGCAACAACGTGGTAGGTTGCAGCAACCGGGGAGCGGGTCCAGGACACCAGTGCGCTGTGTTCCTCACAGTAGGCGGTGACGTTTACCTCATTAGGTGGACATGGTTCTGAGAAGAACATAGTTGGGTTGGTACTCAGAATTTTGGATTTTACCTGTGAAACAATGGAACATATTTACTATATAGTTTGTACCCATGCTTATCCTGTACGGCGGACTTCTCAAACTGCTGCACTGGTCTGATGAAGCAGCAACGATGATGGTGTAGTGGAAGTCGCATTGCGCCCCATGCAGGGTACAGCTGGTCCCAGTGCCATTGCAAGACAAGTACGTGTAGTCACTGGCTTCAGCTGTGGCGGTGTACACCGTGTCTCCCTCGCTGCCCTCTGCGAGCTCCCACATGACGAGGATGGAGGAGTTATGGCACTGAGGGATGGCTGTAATGCCAGACAGGGAGCAGGGGGCTGGGAAATAAGAAACACAAAAAGAATAAGAAAAGAAAAGGCCAAAACATTTGTCACCTGTAAAATGAATGGCTCCAATCTAGCATTTGAATACCTAAATGTTTTTTCCTGATGTTGAATTTCTTTTTAGAGAAAATGCAATAAAATCATATTATTTCAGAGTATAGACTCATTTACCAGTCTGCAGGTCAATGGTTGTGCTGGGCTGACTCTCACACTGGCTGTTCTTTGCAGTCACACTGAAGTTATAAAGAATGCCACAAGCCAGGTCCTCCACCTCACAGGTGGTGTTTGTCCAGGTGGTACAGTTGGCCATGCTGTTGTCTTCCCCGACTGCTGACACAGTGTAGCAGTCAGCGCCCATGGCGGTGTCCCATGAGATCCAGGCCGAATTGGTCACGCAGTCTAGCCTGCCTTGGATGTTCTGAGGCTGGCATGGGGCTGGAAAGAAGACCACAAGAGGTTGAGCGTAGACAAATGGAGGAAAAGTTGGATATTAGGGTTTCATACCTGACAGAACGCTGTGGGTCTGCTTGGATCTGGTCTGGCAGTCCCCTCTGACGGATGCGACTTGGACAGTGTAGTTATTCCCGCATATCATGTTACTAGTGGAACACTCTGTGCTGGTGGTGTTAAAGGTGTCGCTGCTTCCTCCCATGTACCCGTTTATCCACACCAAAAAGTAGTCAACATCCCCGACCGAGTCCCAAGAAACTGTCAAGTTGTCGGACATGCAGCTTAGCTGGGTCGTCACATTCTGGGGTGGACATGGTGCTGCGAACACAGACATACAAAAACAGTTAATAAAAGGAAAAAATAATTTAAATAAAATAAGAGATAATGTATATTTGAGATGTTATCAATTCACAATGTATTTATATTGTACTTATAAGTAGGCCTGTCACGATTATCAATACATCGATTAATGAAACAGTTAAAAAAAAACTACATAACTGCGTGTGTGTTTGGTTTTTATTGGAGTGTTTTTTTTCTTAACAGAGACAGAGTCCATTTTATTTTCATTGATTTTTTTTTGTCTTTTTTGTTTGTTTAATTTATTATATTGTTTGTTTAATTTATTTAAAAGCTCTTGACATTCCACTTGCAATGTTAAACACTCTTCAGAAATGAATGTTTGTTGCTTTTGATACGATGTACTCTCATTATTATACCATATAATTCATGAAAAAATAGTCTACAATTTTTTTTTGCCAATAATATTGATTATTGACAATAATTTGTAGGCTAATTATTGACCAGCAAAATTTGTTATTGTGACCTACTTATAAGTGAAGTAACTCATGATTGATTAGTTAAGTCTGCAGAAGCTGAAAATGGGATCTCGGTTAGTCGTTGGTTACAAATGTTTGCGCTCTAGAACCAAACGTAGAACCATGAAGGATTTTGAGCATTGCGAGTGTTCAGACCGCATTTCGATCGGGTTCAAAGCGTTATGTTAACGTTTAAATGTTCACTAGTGGGCTGACCATGTGCACAGTGCACATGCGCATAGCTTGATGGCCTTCACAATGAGGCAGGATAATAATTTATATGATATAATAATTATATCTGCTTGATTTGATTGCTTATTCGAGCTTATTGCTGTTAATAACGTTCAAGTTAGATCTCGAACATACACTGTGCAATACAACAAAGAATATTGGAGATATTGGGTGATGTTATGCTCGTGTAGATTGTGGGCAACACACTTAAAATACAAAATTGTGGGACCTCGGACACTTATTTTAAATTGTTGAAAAATACTATAATATGGGACCTTTAAATCTGCTGAGGCTGCCAGAGAGGAAACATTCCGTCATAATCTAATTTACCTTTTTAATCATTAACCCTGTTGATTGTGTAGCATGGTAATCTTTGCATGAGCCCTCACCTGAGTCAAATACCAGGACTTGACTGGGAACACTGGAGCAGTTGTCATCCATTGCCACCACTTGAATGGAATATCGGCTACCACACATGAGGTCATCCGGTGTACAGTTGAGGTCAGAGGTCTGGTGGCTGATGTTGCGATAGTGACTGGAGGCTGTCATTAAGTACTTCAATGCACCGTGACTGACAGACCAGGACACGACTGCGGTGTTGTTGGCACAGTCCATCTCCACGGAGACGTTAGTAGGAACACAAGGCACTGCGAGGGAATGATAGAAAGTTCTGTATCTACTGAGGAAATTCAATAACAAGAGAAAAGCATGTTTATTCTCACCTGACTGCAGACTGTGAGGCTCCATGGAGGTAACGTTACACTGATGGTTGCTCGCTGTGACGGACACAGAGTAGTTGTATCCGCAGGTCAGTCCGGGGACGTTGCATCTATCAGAGTATGACATGCAGTTTTGGGAGACGCCGCTGTTTGACTCCATGGTGGCCGTGTAGTGTACTGCCCCGTCGCTGGGTTGCCATGTTACCATGACGATACCAGAGAGGCAGTCCTGTGTGGTGTAGACCCCCTCAGGTGGACATGGCCCTTGAGACAAAACATCAACATCAGATTGGATTTTCACAGACTTCTTGTTAAAATGATATTAAACGTACATATCTGTATGGAGGCAAGAACACTGGTCATGCCCACGCAGTAGTGCCCGTGAGGTGTCACTGTGAAGCTGTAATTTCCCCCACAGATAAGGTCCGAGAACTGCGCTACGGTGTCATTAGTGCTAAGCTCAACACTTTGGCTTCCCGCCTCAGCTGAGACCACGTACATCATCGTCCCGTTACTGGTGTCCCAACTCAGAGAGACAACGTTCATATAACAGTCAACCGATGCAAGTACATTCTGGGGCAAGCAGGGATCTGAAAATACATCAAATATGTCATTTCAGTTAATCTGATCGTTATCTTCATATATGATGTTCTTTCCAAGTACCCATGTAGATGACAGTGCTGTTGCTGTTCAGGCTGGTGCAGTTCTCATCCTCCGCCCTCACCACGACTGTGTATTGCTCCCCACAATGCAGGTCATCCCAGGTGCAGTGGGTGGTGTTGCTGTAACACCAGTGAACATGTCCATCAAGCCCAGTGGCTTCTGCAGCATATTTTAGAGCACCTTCAGTTGCCCCCCACATAACAGAGGCTGTGCTCCCCTCACACTGTATGTAGGTTGTCACATCACGAGGGGTGCATGGAGCTGTGCATGGAAGAGGGATGGTTATCCACTTTTGTGGTCTTCAACTTTAGAGCTTGCACTATACAGTATATGCATTTGGATGTAAGATCGTACTTGTCTTGAAAAAGGCAGGGCTGCTTGGGAGACTGTTGCATTTGCTGCCTTGGCCTTGCACAATAACGCTGTAGTTCTGGCCGCATGGTAGGACAGCAGTCAGGTCTGTCTGCGTCGTATTGTAGTTCTCCACGTAGCCGAGGCTTCCTGTGGCTGTGATTAAGTAATGCACCACGCCACTCGCTGGATGCCAGGAAAGTTGTACCCCCTCGCTCTGACAAACCACCTGAGCCGAAACCATCACAGGCTGGCAAGGATCTTGGATGAGGGAAGGCATGAGTCAAAAGTTGCATGAGGCACATTTGCATTGATCCTATTGAGTAATCGTGTTGTTGAACATAAATGTGATATCTATTTTACTGAAATGCAACACCTTAGCTCATGTCCACTAAAGAAAACAACAGTTTTAGTACCTGTGTGTATGACCACTGTGTCACTGGCTTGGCTGTGGCAGCCGTGACTCTCTGCTGTCACAGTTAAGTTGTACGTCTCCCCACAGGAGAGTCCTGTGAATTCACAGGAATAACCTGTGGAGTTACACCAATGCACCTCTCCTGAAGCAGTGACGGCGCTTCCCATGTAAAGTTCCACATCAGACTGCTTGTCCCATGACAGGGTGGCAGTATCAGAGCCACACTGCAGGACAGCATTCACATACTGAGGTGTGCATGGGCCTGTGGAATAGATGTATTACACAGTCATCCATCAAACAAAACAACTGAGGTCTGAAAATGCATTTTTTTTTTTTTTTTAGCAAACTTACGTGTGGTGACGTTAGAGTACAGATGTGACGTGAGGGTGCACTGGTTGTTGCTTGCTGTGAGGCTCAGGTTGTAGGTTTCCCCGCAACTTAAGCCTGTCAGGTTACAGGTGTTGTGCTGGGCTTCACATTGCACCTGAAGACTTCCACTGGCTGTCAGGGAAATGTTTGCTGCGCCGTGAGTAGCATTCCAGGAAGCCATTGCCACACCATCATAGTCACAATTCACGTCAACCTCTATGCTCGTGGGCAGGCATGGAGCTAGCATAAAGAGTATGAACAAGTGTTTGTAAATGGCTGTCTATTCTACTTCTGCTATTCATGGTCACAGGAGCATGAAGTACCTGATGTGAGCGAGACCATTGTGCTGGAAGAGCTGTTGTACTCCTCTCCCAACGCTTTGACCCACACGTCATATTGTGTGCCGCACATCAGTCCTGACACAACACAGCTGGTTTCTGTGTCTGCAGCCTCACAGGTCAAAGTGTAGTATGTGTCATCAAAGTAGCCGACATAACCCACAGCAAGCTCACTCAGCTCCCAGCTAACAGTAGCTATAAGTTGTTCACACTGCACACTGGCCTCAACGTTGATGGGTGGGCAGGGTTCTGAAATTACAACACACATATTCAAGATAATCCACAACTCACACCTCCTTTCAACTCAAGTCATGCCTTTCAACCTGTCATGAGTTGGTAGGTTCCAGATATGGCTGTGTTGTTGCAGGCCTTGTTGTGTGCAGTCACAGTAACGTTGTAGATCTGACTGCACTCTAAATCAGTTAAGGTGCAGTGGGTGCCGTTGGTGCTGCAGTTGGCTGTCAATCCCTGGTCAGTCACAGCCTGGACAGAAGAAGACTTGGCGCCTCTTGCTGTGTTCCACATGACATGAGCTTCGCCGATACTGAAGTAGATGGACAGATTCATGGGAACACAAGGCTCTGCAAAGGCAAAAGTTACAATCAGTGAAAATACAGACATGATAAGCACCGCTTCATGTTAAAAGGGGACATACTGTAGAAAACAGACTTTTTAATTGCTTATTTACAAAAGATCGTCCTCACACGGAGTTTGTCCGAATACGACTTGGAAGCACCCCGTGCGAAGATCTACTATTGTCTTTTCTTGTAAGTGACTACAGTACATTGAGCCGCTATCATGTGCAAACCAAAATCTAAGCGGAGTTATAGTGCTGTTGAATGGATTGTCACAAAATAATAACATGACCTCCCAGCAAAGTGGATTGGTTTTAAATGTGCCGTAATCTTGATCTTTGGGGTATTTGGGGCAGACATGTTATTACAACACCACAGATCTGTGAAAGAAAATGCATAATTTTTCTCTCATATGATCAGCCACGCACAATACCTGTGGTGAGGTATCCTGACATTTGGCCAGTGCTGTTGCAAGTCTCGCCCACAGTCGTCACAGTGACGTTGTATTCTTGTCCACACTGCAGATATGGCAGCAAACAGTAGGTGTGGTTGGTGGCGCAGCTGGTGGTGTGGCCCAACAAGGCTGGAAGTTCAGCCACGTAAGACACGGCTCCAATGCTGGGTAGCCAGGATACAGTAGCGGACTTGGTCTCGCAGTCCAGAACAGCCTCAATACCACTAGGTCGACAAGGCGCTGAGATGTAAGAAGAATGTGATGAATTAATAGTGTTAATAGTAGGGTTACACTTTTTTTTTGTCCTTTTTTACCATTGCTGGTCGGGTGTAAACGTTTGTTCTGAAACACTGGTATAAATGTCTTTATTTTATAACCTTCCTTGAGACTTGGCAGAGTGACTTAATACCATCATATCAATATCATAATACCGTAAATCTTCTAATTCACCAAGGGCCACATAATGACATAGTGAAAAATGAAAGGATGCAACGGCCACTTAACCAACACATGTTCATGGTATATATAAGAACTTATATATATTTCATGAAAAAATTGCATTTCCGCTTTCTGATATATGGGTAGGTGAAAAAGCATATTATTAGTACAAACTTTGGTCCTGCTTCTATACTTTTTTTTTTTCCAAACATTTCAACTTTCTTCTTCAATAATCTTCGTAAATTTTCTTTTTGTAATATTATGATATTATTTTCATAATATTTTTACTTTATTACCATAATATTTATTCCCATAATATTATAACTTTTTCCCCAATGTAATTTTCTACCTAATTATATTACCATTTTATTTTGTTGTGTTTGTTTCTCATGAAATTACAACTTTTAAAAAATAACTATTTTCTCTTTAAAATCTATGCTACTAAAATGACATTATTTATCCTCAAAATATTCAGAGTTTATTCTCATAAAATGACGACATATTTTTCTCCTTACATCCATCCATCTTCTATACCGCTCATCCTCACTGGGGTCGCGGGTATGCTGGAGCCTATCCCAGCTGGTGAGAGGCGGGGTACACCCTGGACTGGTCGCCATAGACAAACAACCATTCACTCTCACATTCATACCTATGGATAATTTAGAGCCACGGGCCAATAAAAAAACAGCCGCGGGCCGGAAATCGCCCAAGGCCCACACTTTGGAAACCCCTGCTCTAATTATAATAGTAAAGGTTGTTTATTTACCTAAACCTAACCTAAGTGTTAATTGGAAGCAGGTAATTAATTTGAGAGTGGTTGTTTTAAACTTCTTATATATTTTAACTTGAATAATGTTAAGAGTAAATGAGAAAGTGGTCTTTGCCTTTGACCACATGGTCATCTATTAACCAAGTATATTCCACAACACAGCAGCAATGGAACCAATATTGTAATAGCGGTAAAGAGCAAGCTGCTCAACCAGCATTACTACCGCTGAGGAATTCATTGTAAATAACAGTATGGCAAATTTAACAAGCATTTTAAAGTGCATACAGAGATAGATCAAACTGCTGGATGCTGACCACTCATATTTTCAGTGAACCTACTGCCATCTAGTGGAGTTAAGAAAAGCTACAGCTGTTAATACCAATGTTTTTTGACCAGGCTCGAATTGGGGACCCCGGCAGTTATTTGCTTTTGTTGACTGTGCACCTGGCAACCATGGGAGACTCTGAAGTTAACTGAATAGAGTCATTAATTGGAGCATATTCCATATGATTTTTAACTCTTCACTGCCAGTACATATTTGTGTTGATTTGCAGTCTAGATTTTCTCCACTAGTGTGAACGTTGTGATTTTTTTTCATTTGCATCCAAGGTTACAAAATACAGTATGTCTTCACCTGTTGTGAGCGAGACCATTGTGCTGGAAGAGCTGTTGTACTCCTCTCCCAACGCTTTGACCCACACGTAATAATGCGTGCCACACATCAGTCCTGAGACAACACAGCTGGTGTCCGTGTCTGCAGCCTCACAGGTCAAAGCGTAGTATGAGTCGTCAAAGTAGGCGACATAACCCACAGCAAGCTCACTCTGATCCCAGGAAACAGTTGCTGTAAGTTGTTCACACTGCACACTGGCTTGAACATTCGTGGGGGGGCATGGTTCTGAAATGATCGGAAAGACACACATGACTTCATAACCACTGCCAGATTATCACAGCATCTCTTCTTGATACGCACCTGTATTAAGCTGCCTGGTATCGGAGGTGAAACTGTCACAAGCCTGGTTGTGTGCTGTCACTGTGACATTGTAGATCTCGCTGCACTGCAGGCCACTCAGATAGCAGCTGCTTGTGGGGCTGTTACATGTGACAACCCAGCCCGCATCATTTACAGCCCGCACTGAGTAGGAACTTGCACCGTTTGCTGCACTCCATTGCACACGGGCATCGCTTACATTGTAGTTGACAGAGACGTTCATGGGAACACACGGTTCTGGGGAGAGAGAGCAAAACGGTTGTTTTCTATCGTCATCAAGTACTGTATGGCATCTTAGACTGACCTGTAGCAAGCCAGACTGGGCTACTAGTTAGACCGGCACACCCAGAATGCATCGCCTCCACCATCACCGAGTAGTTCTGTCCACAGACCAGGTTCTTAAGATCACATGATGTTCCCATCTCAATGCAGGAGGAGTTGTGACCGTAGGTGGACGTTGCCTGGACGCTGTAGGCTGTGGCTGCAGCAGCGGTTGTCCAGCTGACCATAGCTTCTCGACTGGTACAGTTCATCCCTGCATACACGTCTCCAGGGGGACACGGTGCTGGACAGCAAGAGAGGTACAGTATGTAAAGGTGGGGAATTTTGGAAATCGTGAGAGGAATATTGAGTATTTTTATTCATTCATTTGGGACAATGCACATTAATGAACAGTCTGATACTTCTGTACAGGCTGTAAATGAGCCAGTTTCTAGCATATTTGCTCATTTTCATCTGTAGTCCCAAGGGGAGTAGGCGTACCAGTTAGCTTCTCTGTGGGGTAGCTCATCGCGCTCATGCAGACATTGGTGTGACCCGTCACAGTGAAAGTGTAGAGCTGACCACAGCTCAGGTCCAGGAGGGAACAGCTGCTATCACTGGTTTCACAAGTGGAGTTAACACCTGAAGGGGACGTAGCTCTTACTGTGAAGTTCTGAGCCAGTGAGGTGACTTGATCCCACGTCACTGTCATGATGTTGGAGCTGCAGTTGAGATCTGCTGTGGTGTTTTCCATTTTACAGGGCGCTATATGTGGTTAGAAGAAGGTAGAAGACATACAGTATAGAGCCGCATTTGATCCTTCCTGCAACATACAATTTCTTCTTTTTGTGGGACTCACCAGCCTGGACCTTATAGTCAGAACCAGCAATGATTTCACAGTTAACAGAGGATGAGGTGACAACCACCTCATAGACGTGGCCACACTGCAGGTCAGTGATGGAGCAATTGTTGTATGTGGAGTTACAGGAGGCTGTGTGTCGGTCAGCGCTGATGGCCCAGGCCGTGTAGTTGTCTGAGCCAGGGGTCTCAGACCAGCTCACGTTCATCTCATTGGAGTCACAGTCCAGTACAGCTAGGACATCTTCAGGAAGACAAGGAGCTGGGGGAGAATACAAAGGTTATGAGGCAAATCCATACCACATATCCTTTTAGGGGTCAGCCTATGCCAGCTCACTTAGTGAGAGGCAGGGCGCGTCTTACCCGAGTTGAAATAAATATTGGTGTGTTCGGTACTGTTGCAGCTCTCGGTGGATGCCACCAGGGAGCCCGAGTACGAACGACCGCAGTGGAGTCTGACAGCGCAGGAAGTGTCATTGGATGAGCAGGATGCCACATGACCGTGCTCCCCCGTCACCTCTACTGTGTAAAAAGCTGCTCCGTTGCTTTCATACCAGGAGAAGTTGCCTTTGTTTGACCCACAGTCTACATGAGCAGTGAAGTTTGTGGGCTGGCAGGGTGCTGGGCATTGGAAGAAAACATTACATTTATTATTACTCATGGTAGCAGTTGCACTAATATCAGAAAAAGGTCTGGAAAAGAAGGGTCATCTTTGGGTTCTAGAGATTTATACACGCAAACCAATGTCAAACGACTTTCCCCTAAAAGAGTCAGAGCTTTTCTTCCTGTCATTCCACAAAAACACACACCAGTGACTTGGAGAGACTCGAAAACACTGTTTCAAAGGTTGGGTCAGGTAGTAAACAACAGAGGAGACTTATGATGCCAATTTTAAGATAATGGTGATCAATGAAGCAGACTCATCAAACATGACAGAAAGATAAGAAATAGAATAAACATATATTTTTTAGGTCTTTAAAAGGAAGGGTAGCCTACATTCGGGTCAATACGATATTATGTGGGATTGGCTTGTGAGTCTTGTTCAGTTAGTCAGTTATTGAGTGCTATTGGCTGGGCTACATACAGTATCCTGTACATATCCTACCTGTACTTAATTCCAGAGGAGGGCTGTAGCTGCTCTGGCAAAGGTCTTTCTGAACTGCAATGGAGAAGGAATATCTCTGTCCACACTGCAGGTTGGTCAAAGTGTGTGAGGTGTTCGAGGTCGTCATCGTTGAAGTAAGTGGCGTGCCTCTAAGAGGCTCATATTCCAGAATGTAGGAATCCCACGGATCTAAACTCTCATCCCATGAGATGGTCACTGCATTGGTATTGCAGGCGACCTGCCCCGCCAGGTTAGTGGGCGGACACAGAGCTGGGATGACACACAAGGAAAGTTAGTGTTCATGTGTGGGTACTGCATATAAATATCAGCTACTCAACACACCTGTGGTCACTTCCACAGCTGAGCTAGGCCCACTCCAACAGCCCCGGTCAACAGTAACCACAGTGACGGTGTACGTTTGCGCACAGTGGAGGTCAGTGAACTGGCATGAGGTAGAACTGTCGGAGCTGCAATTGTGTGTGTGCCCATCATCGGCGGTCGCTGTTGCTATGTACATCTCAGCATTGGTTACATTGGACCATGACACAGTGGGGTTGTCCTGACATGCTGTGGAAATGGTGACATTCTCAGGAGGACAAAGACCTAGCGACATGGAAGTAAAACACCAATGAATATTCTCTTTCGCAAATGCAGCAGAATGAATGAATGAATGAACGTGCACCTGCTCTGAAGGTGTAGACTTGACTAGGGTGTCCAGCACATGACTCAGAGTGCGGTGTTACAGTGATGTTATACGTTTCACCACAGTGGATGTGTGACAGTTTACAGCTGGTAGTGTTGGTGTGGCATTCATGTGTGTGTCCATCCTGGCCTGTAGACGTCACTGTGTATTCTACAGCACTGGGGCTTCCCACCCATGACACCAGGGCTGAGTGATTGAAACACACAAGCGTGGCGCTAATGTTCTCTGGGGCGCACGGGACTGGAAAGAAAAACAAAATGTAATGTAATGCTCTCGGACATTGAAGGTAAAATGTTACATGAAAATAAGGTACATGTAGAAATTACAATTTCATTTTTACATATTCTATATATGCTATACTAAGCTTAGTTTTTGGGTATGTGGGTTGTCTTGCGTGAATTTTTTTTCCGGAACCTAGCGCTAGCAATTATTTAGCATCATCAATTCAAGTTTATAATGCTATTGTTTAAGCTAGCTGTTGCATTGCAGGAATGTTTTCCCAACAAACAAATTACGCTGGCTAATAATTTTCAAGTTAGGGTAAAAATAACTTTCTTTTGTTTGATACTTTTGTCGACATTGAACTTTTGTTGTTATGCGCAGTAGTGCATCTCTTGAATCTTGAATCTAGTGCGAGCTTGTGCTAGCTAGCATTAGCTTTTTTTGTATTGTTGTACTAGTAAAAATATGCATGTACACAATATCAACTTTATTTTCTAATATAGTATTCTGAATATTTTACAAGGTGAGAAAGGGATGTCTAAATTTAAGCACTAAACCAACGGCGGCCTTACCAGTTTGTAACACTTGACAGATACTAGGGGTACTGTTGCACTGTGCCCCCTCAGTCTGCACAGTAACATTAAAATCCGAGCCACAAGGTAGATCATGAACTACACAGCTGGTACTTGTAGTCCTACAGCTGACCAGATAGTTCTCTCCTGCTATCCGCGCTTCGAAGCCAAGATGTCCAACACTGTCACTCCAACTGAGCACGGCTGTGTGATTGCCACACATGAACTGCTTAGATATAAGTGTTGGAGGACAGGGAGCTGTTGGCAAAAAAGATAAAAACATAAGAATATTAATCGTGTGAAGCAGGAGGATGAATTGTCAGGCCTGGAGATTGCACCCACCTGTGGTAATGTTAGCACTGGGTCCGGGCGGACTGTCACACTGCATTCCTTGAGCCATGACAGTGGCTGTGTAGGTCTCACCACACGCTAGGTCTGTTAGTGCACATGTTGGAGTGTCTGAGCTGCAGGACACCGAGTGGCCACTTGCGGATGTTGCATTGACTATATAACCTATGGCATCAGCCATTGGCATCCATGACAGAGAGGAGGAATTAGCACCACAGATTTGGGTGCTGTTCTCAATGGATGGAGAGCATGGAGCTGCGAGAGAATGAAAGCAAGGTTTCATTTTTGCTTATTTTGGAAAGGGTTACAATCTCATGGTGGAATGGATTTATGATTACCTGTCATCAAGATTGTTGTGTTCTCTCCAGTGCTGTTACATGTGGTGTCTTCAGCTAACACAGTCAGGTTGTATATTGCTCCACACTGAAGCCCATCCAACTGACAGGAAGTTGCCATGGCCCAGCAGGATGCTTGATACTGTGAACCATATTTGTAAGCCAAAACCGTGTATGCCGTGGCTCCAGCACTAGCATTCCATGACACTGTGGCTGCATCTGAGCCACACTGGAGTACGGTGGTCACATTGACTGGGTCACACGGTCCTGGAGGAAGACATACCATGAGGACAAATGTCAAATTCCCAGGGAATTACTTGCTTCATCTCCCAATTTTATAAAGTACCTGTGGTTGTCGTCATTTGAGTGGAGGAGCTGGTGCAGTAGTGGTCATGTGATTCTACTTCAACGCTGTACTGTGTGGCACACTGGAGATTACTAAAAGAACATGTGACGCCCGATGTAGAGCACGTGTTAAAGAAGCCATTGGGTCCAGTCAATGTTGCTGTGTGGGAGGTAGCACCCATAGAATCATCCCACGAGGCCCAAATGGAGTTTGTGCTACAATCTGTCATTGCTTGCAAGTTCTGAGGTGCACAAGTGGCTGGAGAGACAAGATATTGTACAAAAATGTAATGGATGTAATAAACATCACACTACCCTTAAACCATTCATAATACCTGTCTGGATGGTCTGTGGGATGCTGTACGGCCCACTGCAATCTCCAGAGAGGGCTTTCACAGACACATTGTAAGTCTGGCCACAGTGAAGGGCACTCAGACTACAGTTAGTTGTTTCAGTGTGGCAGGTGGCTGAAGTCATATTTCCAGACAGAGGAGTGGCGGTAACGCTGTAGTTAAATGGCCAAGAAGAGTTTGTCCAGCTCACCATTAAGTTATTGTCGCTGCATGACAAGTTGGTGTAGACGTCCACTGGAGCACACGGTACTAAGAAAATAAAAACTTGCATGAAGATGTGACTGACATGGATGGTGGTCATCAATAGCTTTGGCATCGAGAAGGAATCCCTGGGATTTTAAGGAAGGTCTATTAAGACTGTACAAACAAACGGGAGAATTTTGAAGGCATACTTCTACCAAGCTAAACAATTCAGTTAAGGTTGTCACTGAACCGTTTGAAACAGAAAACCCAGCTCCAGCTTGTGTTTCTGCATCAGCAATGCCAACTAGGTAAATCGATTTTTATGATCTTTCTTTTGGCATGTGGCTGTTTATGATACAAAACGATTTTTGGTACCTATATGGCTCTACACCTTCCTGTTGCTTCTCTATTATCTCTTACAGTCTTGTCTCAAAGGGTAAGCACTTTTACTTTACTTTAGTTTTACCTGGTTTTAGTATATAATGATTAACTACTTGTGATTAAAGTTTTAACATTTTAACAGTTTGGAACCAATTTATTCACCCTATTAATTTTCTGTGGGGGAATTTAGAAGTCAACCAGCCTACAGAAGAGATTTTCTATTGTACAGTGAACTGAAAGCTAATTGAATTGATCCAAACTGGTAATACTGGTTATACTCAATACCTGGTCCAAGTCTCTGGGGTGAGCTAAAGGGGCTGACACAGTTGCCATCATGGGTGTCCACAAAAATTTCATATGAGTTGTCACAAAGCAGGTTGTTGATAGTGCAATTGGCAGTTAAGCTGAAGCAGCTGTGTGAGACTTCAGTATTGTTGATGACTGCAACGTAATCCACAGCATTTGGAGATGGGGCCCAGGACAAATGAGCGGTGCCAGCCAAGCAGTCCAACTGGCTGGACACATTAGTGGGGCTGCATGGCACTGTAGGAGGACACAAGTGAATTAATCACTGTCACTGTTCTCAGTGACAATGATAAAAGATTATTGACTAGAAATGAGGGTGTTGGTAAGTGTGTGTTACCCGTGTACAGCTCCACAGTGTCTCCCTGTAGACCTGTGCAGTTGTCGTTCACTCCTGCGACACCGATGGTGTAAACCTCCCCACACCGGAGGCCATAGAGGTTGCACAATGTTTCATTGGTGGTGCATTCTAAGGTGTGTCCAGAGCCGCTCACAGCAAAAGCAGTGTAGTATTCAGCGCTGTTGCTGGCCACCCATGACACAGGAGCTGATGAAGTGCACGTTGTCTCAACAGTGACCCCAGTAGGAGGGCAAGGCACTGACGGGAAAGAGGAGAAGCAAGCAAATTTATAAGGCAGCATAAGCATCCTTATGTACCATGAAGGTTGAATGCAACAAATGTAAATGTTCATTTGGAGTTTGACAAAAATGCTTGTGAAAATGATGTTCACAAAAAGAGTACCGTTTCCAAAATGCAAGCAGAAAAGACCGGGGATGACAAGCCAAAGAGAAAAATGGCGTAAGAACAATAGAAGTACCATACAGGATTAAATGATTAACTTTGTACTGATGTTTCCTTTTTTGTGGCTTTTTGAGACACAGGTGAGAAGAGACTAATGTGACAAGCAAAGAATATCCACCTGACGTTACCGTGATGTAAGCATGCACCATGCACCATGATAGTCGGAAATGAATGTCAGTTGGCACGTGGATGACTAAGCTGCAGTGTTGGACAGCGATGTTAAGCACTGTTAGCAGTTTTATTTTGGTAGGGTGCGACTTTCTGTTGGCTTGACAGGGCTTTCAGCTAGTAATGAGCAGTGTTAGTTTGCCATTAGTTAGTTTGTCTACTAAGGACTTTGATTTTGATATTCCGTGACTGGTGTCATTCATTTCAGTGTTCCATCAGTTTGTGCTGTTTGACAAGAAGGAACACTGAGTGAACACTGCTGTGTTAGCTTCTCGTGCTAGCTGGGTATAATGTAACTCGAGATGTTTTGTGTCTTACACGTTTGCACAGTGGCCTCTGGACTGGGCAGACTGAAGCAGGAACCAGTGACCGACATAACTGTCACAGAGTAAGTGCTGCCGCATGCCAGCCCTCCTGTGGTACACTGGGTTTCTGTGGAGTTACAGTGTATGGGCTGACCCATGCCCCTGGAAATGGTAGCCGTATAGTTCTCCGCGGGAATAGTGATGTTCCAAGTCATAGTCAGCTTGCCAGTAGCGCAGTCGATACTAGCTTCAACATCCTCTGGACCACATGGCACTAGAGGAAGACATGTTTTGCTGTGAGCACATTTCTAGTCTGTACTTTGTCTTGTTGATGCGGCAGTACCTGAGTCCATGCTGATGGGTGTGGAGGTAGACAAGCAGCTTTCATCACTGTTCGTGACAGTGACGCTGTATGTCTTTCCACAGGGCAGATCACGGATTTTGCAGTTGTTGACAGTGTTGCTGTTGCAGGTAAGTTGAGCTCCACTCTGATCCTCTATGGTTGCAGTGTAGATGCCAGTGGACTGGTGGTTTTGCCAGACTATCAGCGCATGGTTGGCATCGCAATCTCTGAATGCCTCGATGTTATCAGGGGGACAAGGTGCTGGGAAAAAGGAAGAGGAGATTTAAAAATTAAATGTATGCAGTAAATATGACATCAGAAAGTTGACTGTTCCTTTTTCTTACCTGTAGAGAAAGCTATCTCCTCACTGGTGCTGCTGTTACACTTAAGATTGGTTCCAGTAACGTGGGCCGTGTAATTCTGTGCGCATCTCAGGCCTTCCACCAAGCAGTCAGTGCCACCTGAACTGCAGCTGTGCAAATTCCCATCCAAATCCTGAACAACAGCGATGTAAAAAATGGCGCCAATGCTCGTCGTCCAGTTGATTCTGGCAGACTCTTGGCTGCATTCGGCAGATACCGAAACAATGGTGGGGGTGCAAGGAACTGAAGAGATGGGGGAGCGTACACATAAGTCACTACTTGGATTTAATGCAGCAATAGCCTTTTGGTAAGGCTCAATTTGTCCAAGGGACATTCACATTTCCTGCAGCTCTGCATAAATGCCATAATGAACATAATCACAAAATAAAATAAAACAACCAAGGCAAGACATGAGAGACAAGAAAAATAAGAAAATAGTATAAGAATAAATAAACAAATAAATATGGAACAGATCATTTCATAGTGCAATACCACATAATAAATAATATTAATAATAATAAAGCATCATAATAATACATCATAATTTAACTAAGTAAATAATACGTATAACAATAATAATAATAAAAATAAATAAATAATAATATACAGTCATGGAAAAAATGATTAGACCACCCTTGTTTCTTCAGTTTCTTGTTCATTTCAATGTCTGATACAACTAAAGGTACCTTTGTTTGGACAAATATAACAATGACAACATATAACAAATAGCTCATATGAGTTACAATTTTTGGTAGTACAATGCTATAGACAGACAACTTCTTAAAAAAGCTCCCCCTGTACGTATAGCAGTTAAAGTGTGGAATGAAGAAACTGATCAAGTACTTCAGGACTGCTTTGGCTGCACAAACTGGGATGTGTTTAAAACTGCAGCGGGGAGGGAAGATTGTACTGTTGATTTGGATGAATATGCTTCTGCTGTTACTGGCTACATTAGCACATGCATAGAGACTGTTACCACCACCAAGTATTACAGAAAATACCCTAACCAAAAACAGTGGATGAACTGTGATGTAAGGGCTAAGCTACGTGCTCGTTCGACTGCATTTGTCATGGGCACCGCTGATGACTACAAAAAGGCCAGATATGACCTGAGGAGGTCCATACTGGAGGCCAAAAGACAGTACAGACAGAAGCTGGAGGGCTACTATTCCACCTCAGATCCTCAGCGCAAGTGGGCGGGGCTCCAGCACATCACAGACTATCGACAGCAGAGTAGCGTAGCCACGTCCAGCCAAACCACACTTCCAGATGAGCTGAACGAGTTCTATGCCCGCTTTGACACCCAAACTCCTGATGAGCAGAGAGGGTGGCTGAACCTGGGGAGCACACAGGACTCACCTCTCATGGTGACATCAGCTGATGTGCGCAGGGTTCTAAACAAAACAAACCCACGAAAAGCAGCAGGGCCAGACAACATCCCAGGACGCGCACTTCGGGTTTGCTCATCAGAGCTAGCTGATGTGCTTGCTGACATATTTAACCTGTCGCTTGCACAAGCATCTGTACCGACCTGCTTTAAGTCCACCACCATAGTGCCCGTACCCAAGAAGAGCAACGTGACCTGCTTGAATGACTATCGCCCTATAGCACTCACTCCTATTGTTATGAAGTGCTTTGAAAGAATAGTCATGACCCACATCAAAAAGAGCATCCCGGCCACTGTGGACCCTCTACAGTTTGCATATCGCCAGAACCGGTCCACGGATGATGCAGTCAACACTGCCATCCACACAGCCCTTTCTCACCTACAGGGCCAGGACACATACGTCAGAATGCTATTTATAGACTATAGCTCTGCTTTTAATACAGTCAGCCCCCACAAACTCACAAATAAGCTCCTCACACTTGGCCTGTCTCCCTCCCTCTGTAACTGGGTGTTTAACTTTCTCACAGGCAGACCCCAGTCAGTCAGAGTCCACAATCGCACATCCAGCTCAAGAATTGTGAGCACTGGGACCCCACAGGGGTGTGTGCTGAGTCCGCTCCTCTACACGCTCTTCACCTACGATTGTGTGGCCTCCCAGAACAACACCAGCATCATTAAATTTGCGGATGACACTACAGTCATCGGACTGATCACTGGTGGTGTTGAAACATCATACAGAAGAGAGGTGGCGGACCTCATAGCTTGGTGTCGTGCTAACAATCTCCTTCTCAATACAGACAAGACTAAAGAGATGATCATCGACCCAAGAACAAGGGAAAAGGAGCCGCATAGACCCCTGTTTATTGATGAGACTGAGGTGGAGAGGGTGAAAACCTTCAAGTTCCTTGGCACACACATCAGCGAGGACCTCACCTGGTCTCACAACACCCAACAAATTCTGAAGAAGTCCCAAAGGAGACTGTACTTCCTGAGAAGACTCAGGAAATTTGGCATGCCCACCACAATCCTGAGTTGCTTCTACAGATGCACTATCGAAAGTGTCCTTACCGCCTCCATCACTGTTTGGTACGGTAACTGTACAACACGTGATAGGAAGGCACTCCAGCGGGTGATCAAGACCTCACAGAACATTGTTGGGGCAGCCCTCCCCTCACTGCAAGACATTTATAAAACTAGAGTCCTACGCAGAACACACAACCTCATCAAGGACAGCACACATCCAAAACACTCATTATTCACACTCCTACCGTCAGGCAGACGCTACAGGAGTTTGAAGTCCAGGACCACAAGGCTGGCAAACAGCTTTTACCCACAGGCCATCAGGCTCCTCAACGAAGCACTCACACACGCCGCACGCAACACACGCACACACTCATAGCTCTTTATTTATTTATTTATTTATTTGCATTATTTACTTGTATTAATGTCTCTTCTGTTGTTGTTGCTTAATTTATTGGTATATATGTTTATGTGTTTATGTTTCTTATGTTCTTATTCTTTCTTGTGTTTTCTTTCTTTTCTTGGGAGAATGAACAGAATAAGATTTTCATTGCATGGTATAACTGCTGTTGTACTATGCACATGACAATAAAACTCTCTTGAATCTTGAATAGCTATTCATATAAGAACTTAAGTGATTTTGGTTATTATCAAGAAAACCATGGAAGTTGCTAGATATCAGCTCTTAAATGAAACTCTTATAAGCTATATTTGTTATCATCATTGCATTTGCCCAAACAAATGTACCTTTCGTTGTACCAGGCATTAAAATGCATCAATGAACTTAAGAAGCAAGGGTGGTATAATCTTTTTTCCATGACTGTATATCCATCCGTCCATCCATTTTGTATGCCGCTTATCCTAATTAGGGTTGCGAGGGTATGCTGGAGCCTATCCCAGCTGACTTTGGGCGAGAGGCGGGGTACACCCTGGACTGGTCGCCAGCCAAACGCAGGGCACATATTGACAACCAATCATTCACACTCACATTCATACCTATTGACAATTTAGAGTCGCCAATTAACCTAACATGCATGTTTTTTGGAATGTGGGAGGAAAAAACCCATGCACACACGGGGAGAACATGCAAACTCCACACATAGATGCCCAACGGAGATTCAAACCCAGGTCTTCTCGATCTCCTGACTGTGTGGCCAACATGCTAACCGTTCAGCCACTGTGCGGCCATAACTGTATATATAATATATAATAATAATAAAAATAATAATAAATATAGTAAAAAGTAAATAATTTAACTAAGGAGAAATGGAAGGATTAGTGGTGAACCTTAATGTTTCAAGAAAAAATAATGACAAAAAAATTGTAAAAGGTATCATAGTGATGAGTCCAGATTTTGGCCCAAAGTGACAATCCTTCCAGTACGTACCAGTCTCAGCCACCTCTCCCAGTACCCTGTTGGTGGAGCAGTTATCATTGGATGCGACGATCCACACGCTGAGGTGTTCCCCACAAGGCACACCGGTCACTGCACAGCTGTTAGAGGATGAGGTGCAGTTGTAGGTTTCTCCAGTGTTGCCCTGTGCTTCTATGGTATAGGACAGAGCTCCAGCAGCTGAATCCCAGGTCGTGATCAGGGTATCAGAGTGACACTCTGCTGCTGTCCTTATGTTTGTGGGAAGACAAGGGGCTGGGAGAAAGATGTATAATTATTAGTGCTGTCAAATGATTACAAATTTGAATCAGATTAAACATGGGTTTCAAATGAATTAACTGCGATTAATCAACATTTGAAATCATGTCTTAAATATGCCCATTTTTACTGTATTTTATTGAAAGAAAGATAGATGGATTATATATATTTGCATGTATTAACAGCTCCAAATGAACTGAAAATTTCAGTCAACACTTTAACGGTGTTATTATGAGCAATGACGGGTTGCGTTCAAGCACACCACGTCATTTAAGTTGAATTCACATTTTGAGTGTATTTTCTGGGATTTACGAGCATACTTAAATACAGCAAATTGTATTTCCCAATTTTGAATTACAAAGTGAGTGATAAGAATATCCACTTATTGTTTTTCTTTGTCTTTCTGTTTATTTAGGTGCATAATAAAAACGTTCCTGTGATGTTCGAAGTGTCCCTGTATGCCTCTCCCAGTCGTGTAGTGACAATGAGGAAGTGTTGTTCCGACGACGAAGGGACAAAAGATGCGTTTGTGAGTTGGAAATACATATATGTTGTTGGAATTATACCGCTGTTGATGTGTTCAGGTCAGAATAAAGTTATAAAAGAGTGTCAGACTCTGTGGGGAACTACACTGTGCTACCGTCTGTCGTCATAACAGTGAGATGTGGCTTGCCATAAGGCGTATGCGTTAATTACGCTAAAAGATTTAACGTAATTAATGAACTAAATTTGTTACCACTGTTAACACGCTATTTTTGACAGCCCTAATAATTATATGTTGTCCTTCAAGACTAATCGGTTTCTGGCCTCCTGATTGGCAGCTAGATTGCTCATGTATACTCAATTTGAACACTTGAGCAAACTAGATGTCTGGGTTATACTTTGGAAATTCAACATAGGGACTCTATATTTACTAGTATTCTATGTATCTAAACCAAATGAAGCCATACTCACAGGTCCGTACGAACTCAGGCTGGCTGACTTCGCTGTTACACCCAGAGCTGACGGCGTACACGGTGTACGTGTAGAATTGACCGCAGCCGGTATTGGTGAAGTAGCAGGCGCTGTCTTGAGTCCTGCACTCTGTCACTTGGCCAGTGTTGTCCTCAGCTATGGCCACGTAGTAGAAAGTGTTGTTGGTTGGTTCCCAGCTGAAGTTTATCACGTTACTGGAGCAGTCATGGCTGGTCAGAGGATTAGCAGGAGCACAGGGTACTGGAGGCAGGAGATAGTCACTTAGGTGTTGACCAGTGTCACTTGAGACTTAACACCTTGTGTCATTTTG
The DNA here is from genome assembly GCF_027744805.1 of Dunckerocampus dactyliophorus. Lineage (NCBI taxonomy): Eukaryota > Metazoa > Chordata > Actinopteri > Syngnathiformes > Syngnathidae > Dunckerocampus > Dunckerocampus dactyliophorus. The sequence goes on along the minus strand of NC_072820.1, from coordinate 12,687,887 downwards.
CTCTTTGGTTACCGTTAAGTCTCACCATATTAGATCATTTCCAGACTATGTGTGCTTCTCCCTTAGACTGATACTATAATTGACCTTTGAGATAACCCCCTCACTTGTATAAGATGTAAAGAACGTTAAATTGTATGGTGTTAGATGTCCATTTTTGGTGACGAATGAGAGGGTGTGACTGTGAGAAAAGAGTCAAAGACACAATAGGTGGAAGCTAAACAGTGTCCCACCGGGCTAGCTAATAAGAGGTGACATCGAGCTGTGGCTCTTGTGTGCGTGTGTGACAGTAACAAAGTAAACTGAGAAGGTGTTGGCAGAGACAATACAGGCGGCTCTCACCTGTCTCAAACAGGGTGGAGATGTTGGACCTGCTCTCACAGTCGTCCGAGATTGCTGTCACGTGGACATAGTACTTCTCGCCACACTTGAGCATGGTGATCTGACAGCTGTTAGAGGCTGAGGTACAGTTGAGGGACGTGCTGGTGCCATCGACGGCCGTAGCTCGGTACAAATTGGCCCCAAACACCAAGTCCCACGTTACTGTCACCATGCCGCTGGAGCAGCTGTAGTCCACCGTGATGGATGTCACAGGATTTATAGCTAAACAAAAAGAATTTAAATGTATTGTTAAATGACATGTCAAAGCTGCACTTTAGGCTCACTTGATCTGCCCATGCTTGACCCTTTTAACACTGTTGTGACTTAGATTATCATCATCTTGTATGCAGGTCTGAGATGTGGTGGATGCAGAGTTCTGTCATCCCCTGTACAACGCTATCACTGATAGAAAATGCTGCTCAACTCATACACCTTGGCTTAAGCCAAACAGCTGATCTCAAATCCTCAGATCGCAGGCCACCATCCAAAAAGTCACCATTAAAAGTAGGGACATAGAAGGTGGCCAGTCAAGACTAATGCACTCCATGGATTCTAAAGTAATTGTTGGAGCCCGGGAGGTTCAATATTTCTTAGTCAATTTTGTAGTTCTGAATATGGTCTCCATATACCCATGCTAATATTACAGTATGTGGACTAAGTAGAAAGAGCAGTCCATTAAACATGTTCAACCACAACTGAATACTCACTGGATGTTGTATGTGTGACATTGGAAGCCTCTCCTGGTATCAAGAACATGTTGACTGACGATACCCCGACTGTGTAGGTGGAGCAAGGCTCCAGATTACTGATATCCATGGATGTGTCCGAAGTGTTCATGAAAACGGGCGCGTTGCTGAGGTTGTCGTTATCACTCACGGTCACTTGATAAAGCAGAACTTTACTGACTGGGTCCCACGTCACCTGGGCCGTGCTCTTTCCCGTCGACACAAGAGTAACTCCGGTTGGAGGCTGCACCACTGTAGAGACAAAATACAAATATTACTGGTAAATAAAAACAGTATAGAACAAGCACCTTTTGTGGACTTACATGTAGTAATTGTCCTGATGTTACTCCTGGCGCCCCTCCCTGCTATGTTGGAGGCATAAATGTAACAGTTGTACGTTGTGGACGGGGTTAGGTTGTCCACTTGTCCGCTCAGAGTGGTGAATGTCTCGTTGTATGTATTTGTGGGGACACTGAACAACTCCTCCACATTCAAGATGTAGCTGTCAGCCCCCAACACACTGGACCACTCAAACTTTATAGAGGTACTGGAAATAGCTTTGGAATATGTGATCTGAGATGTTGCAGGCACTGTGGGAATGCAAGAACATTTTTAACAAAGGAATAGTCTGATGAACGTTACAGGTTGTTTGAAAACATATCCACCTGTCATGGTTTCACTCGTGTTTGAGCACACAACACTGTAAAACTCAAAGACCTTCAGCGTGACAGAGTAGATGTGACCAGGTCGTAAGCCCTGAATCAGCCTCTGAGTACTGGGTGCCGACTGCATCACCACCACAGGGGCAATACTGGTCGAGTTGACCACTCGCAAGTCCAGTAAATAGACAGACGCTCCAGAGTACGCGTTCCATTCCACATTCAGGGATGATGCAGATGGAGATGTCACTGATACAATAGTACATCCTGGGGAAAAAGGCAGTTGAGATCATTTCACTTCCAATTTGAGAGCACCCAACATTTGTGAAAAGTACAATTTCATATAATTTATGTTGCTTATGTGAGCTCAATTGTTCATACTCTTTCTTTTTCTTTCTTTTTCTTAAAATATCAATATTTTTTTTAACAACTTTCATTTAGTGTCAGACTGCACTACTAAGTTATCATCACATCTTTTTCATATTTTCTTGTGTAAATCTTGGGGGCAAAATGTCCCAGACCCCTTAATTACGTTTGTTAAAATTTAAGAGATTAGTGTTATTATTATTATTATTATTGTTATTATTATTATCTATGCTGAATTAATGCAGTTATATTATTACTAATTCCTCATCAAAAGTTGTTCAAAGTGCTTGTTTCTCACCTGTTGCCACAACTTGTTGTATCTATAAAAGAAGCATAAGGAAAAACAAATGAACATAATGATAGACTACACTATAAAAGCAAAAAGCAAAATACTTTCTGAACAATGTCCAATTACCTGTAAGATAGACAGTAGGGTGCCTGAAAAAAACAAAAATGTCCACATTTTATCCAGGCGTATTGTCATTTGCTTTAAAGATGTTACATCCATACGCGCTTTCTACATTCAGTCGTTCATCTGAAATCTTTACAGGTTGAGTGGCGCAGATTAACTTGGTGAGAACCAATCAGGACGTCCCAAACGAGGACAGGTGGATGCCCGTGGGCTCCCTGTCAACATGAGAAGGAAACAAATGGATGTGGTTAGGTAGGGAGTGGTGGGCACTTTCACTTCTCCACCCAATCTTACATCCACACTTTCTTTACACATATTTGTGGTATTTAAAAACACTCGGGTTTACAAATGTATTAGAATTGAACTACATTGAAAACTGCATATGATGGGATTTTTCTGTATACAGTACTGTTTGTCCACATTAAAAAATACATGGAAACATACAGGATTTTCCACTGGTAACATAATATGATCTCCTTTATATAACATGTTTGGAGTCCTGCTACATCCTTCCTGGATTGATGACATTTTTCTTGGAAATGCTCCATCATGTTCCACTATTGTATAATAGCTACCTTTTTTATATTCACAGAGGTGTTTTAAATGATTCATGATCAAATATTCTATACACAGGATCTTTTTTTAATCAATGAATGAATCCTACTTTTTCCATGATTTTTGAGGCTGGCAAATTGTCACTTTGTGTTAATGAGAAGCCGGGTTAATAATAATATAAAACACTATCTGTAATTTGTATTACAACAGGTATAAAAAAACGTGACAGTAAAAACCCTTAAAGAGCACAGTGCTTTAGGAAAAAATTATCATCATATAATTGCTTATGATAGCCTAGAAGCAATGATAATTAAAAATATATATGGGCACTTTGGTCAATATAATATTTGATATCACAAATACAGCTTCACCTCATTTAATGAAAGTGGACCTTTTTTTTTTTTTTTACATAATTGTCTCAGTTTCAATTGATCTACTTTACCGTTAAAACTATCACTTACTTCCTTAAGGTGATTGTATAAAAACAAAAATTTGTTATAATGCTGAAAGTTTTGAAATGCATTCTAAAGTATGATTCCAGAGATTGCACGGGTGCACAGTGTACCTCAATTTTATGGTCTTCTTTGTTGTGTTGCGGGTGTTACATGTCTTCAGTCACTTGTGGCCGCCACATGTGGGACCAATGAATACAAGCCACTCTTTTTCAAGGGATACTCCAGGGATTCTTTATTTGACACGACCCTCGTGCACGTGAGAAATCACCTGTGTAGGTAGACTGGACTGCGTGTGACATCATTGCCACTTTGAAACTTAGTACTGTAGTTATTATACCCAATGTCTACAGAGGGAGATTTTAATCACAGTATTCAATATTAATATGAATATGAACAAAGAGCACTTTACATTTAAGAGCAGGGGTGTCCAAAGTGTGGCCAGGGGGTCATTTGGGGCCTCGGCTCTTTCAATTGGCCCGTGGCTCATTTTAAAAATGTAACATGTAACAAATGTAATAATGTAAGACAAAACAACAGCAAAAATGAAAAAATGTGCAGTAATATTAAAATAATTAAGTCAAAATACGAAGAGAAAAAAGTTGTCGTCGAACAAGAAAAAGTCGTAATTTTAATATTATGAGGAAAAAGAATGTTATTGTAGTTGAAGTTGAAATATTAAAGACGAAATACTTTTTTTTTTAAAGTTGTAATATTATGACAAACAAAACATTAATAAAGTTGTAATTTTTTGGAAAAATTAGGTTGCGGAAAATAATGTTACCAGAATAAAGTCAAAATATTAATGGAATAACATCACAACTATGAGAAGAATATTTACAAGAAGAAAGTTGAAATTGTTGGAAAATTAAAAAGAAAACAAACATCACAAATGGAAAAAAACAGCTGTAATTTTATTGGAAAACAGTTAGAATATTAAAAGAAAAAAGTTATATTGTAACGAGACAAAACGTTGCAATTTTAAGAGAGTAAACTCAGAATATTACGTCAAAAATAATAAGGAAAAAATAATGTCATTTTAGTAGCATAGAGTTCAAATCTTAAACGAAAAAATGTTATTTAAAAAAAAAAGTTGTAATATTATGAGAAACAAATAAAACATAAAGCTGTAATTTTGCAAGAATAAAGTTGAAACATTAAAAGAAAAAAGACAGATTCTAACGAGGCAAACATTTGAAATTTAAAAAGAATAATGTCAGAATATGATGAGGAAAAATAATGTAATTTTAGTAGTATGAAGTTGAAATCTTAAATGCATTTTTTTGAAAGGTCGTAATATAAGAAAATAAAACAAAATAGTTGTTATTACTGGAAAATTAGGTTGCGGAAAAAGTTATAATGTTACGAGAATGAAGTCAAAATATTACAAAAAGAAAATTTACAAAGATTATTTAAGAGGCTGCACGGCGGTGTAGTGGTTAGCATGTTAGCCACACAGTCACAGTCTGGAGATCGGGAACACCTGGGTTCGATTCTCCCCTGGGCATTTCTGTGTGGAGTTTGCATGTTCTCCCCGTGCGTGCGTGGGTTTTCTCCGGGTACTCCGGTTTCCTCCCACATTGGGTTGGGTTAACTGGTGACTCTAAATTGCCCATAGGTATGAATGCAAGTGTGAATGCTTGTTTGTCTATATGTGCCCTGCGATTGGCTGGCGACCAGTCCAGGGTGTACCCTGCCTCTTGCCTGAAGTCAGCCAGGATAGGCTGCAGCACACCCACGACCCTAATGAGGAGAAGCGGTAGAGAAAATGGATGGATGGATGGAACTTTTAAGATGAATGTTGAATTTTTTTTTTTTTTTAAAGCAAAATGGGGAGTAAAAGATCAAAGACCGTACTTGGTACTCATAATACGCTTCTTTACCTATATCACAAAGCTGAGAAGCAGTTTTTTCGTGAAATATACATAACTTTTTAGCATATCTCCATGTGTTGTTTTCCCAAATATAAAGAGGCCCTTGCATCCTTTCATTTTTCAGTGTGTGGCCCTCGGGGGGAAAAAGTTTAAACACCCCTGTTTTAGAGGATTATCCACAGTTCCTTATATTGTATTCATGTTTGTCCTTTTGGCCTCTGTGTCGTTGAGGGTGTCACTTGTCACCACATGTGTGCAAACAAGCACGTTTTCCAGTTTAAACAAGGGATTGTTTATCGAGGTACAGTCCAGGGATCCTTTTTTTTGACACTCATGTACTTGGGAAGTCACCTGTGTAGTCACCTGTGAGTTCACTTTTCAGTAGTCATGTTGATGAAGCATCAAGTATGATTGTGTGGCATCATACTGTATAACATCAGTAGTCAAACTTACAAAATTCTATCATTAGCTAACAACAAAAAAAACTAGTGTGTTATGTAGGCATACTCAAAGCAGGAAGAGGCAGGATATACTGTTGGCAGTACGTTCAAATGTTGGCACCATCTAAGCAGTTGGAGGAACCCACTGCACACAATCCCCTTAATACCTATTGGACTATTTTGTAGGTGCCCTTACATCTCATATAAACCTTACATCCCTCCCAAAAAACAAGATGACTGACACTGATGTTGGCAAAAAATCTGTTTTATTGTCATGTGGCAACTGCAGGCAACCACACCCACACAAAGTGTAGAATTGAAACTATGTGCAGCAACCTGATCACATGTATCACGCACAGGACTCCAGGCCCACTGCCATCCACTTTTATCAGTTGACCCTTTTTTGGGGCGGGTTACAAACGGGTTTAACTACCTATATAGGAATAGGATTTTCTTAGTATGTAGGATATTACTGGTAGTTTCCATTTCTGCCTTTGTACTCCAGATTTTGAAGTTACATAATGAACACGTGTCTGTTTGTACAGTCAATATGACTTCTACAGTGGAACCTTGGTTAGAATCATGAACCCATTCCAGAAGGTCTGACTCTAACCAAAAGGGACGCTAACCGAATCAATTTTTCGCTTAAGAAATAATGTAAATCCGCACAAAACTTGTGGAAACTTGTCCTGCATTTTTTCCCAAGTGCTCTGACCATTTTTTTGTGGAGTTAGATGCACAAATGCCGAAAATGGTGCTACTGTATGTCGCAATGTTAAAGAATTCTTTAAAAAATTCCAGGATCCAGACGGTGATTTTAATAAGTTCCTCCATATCCCATTTCCAAAAATTCCTGAAAATTTCACTATTGAATTAGAGAAATAACTCATGACAAAACAGGAAGGTGTTGTCTGAGGTGATCTTGTCGCTACATTGTGTCTTCGGAAACAGTCATGTCTTTAGTGAAGGTAAAAGTAGCCTTAAATGTTCATTTATCCTATTTACTCGTTATTTATATACATTTAGAATTATTTTATCCATGTAAAACTATAATTGTAAAAATATAAAAAGTTTAGTGTTAACATTTTTGAGAGTCAACCGCTGATGACATCATAAACGGGCGCGAAGCTGACTTCCAGTTCTTGTTTCCATGTAGTGGCAAGCTAATAGGATGCTAAAGAGGATGTTGTGTTATAAAAATACAAGGGATGATCCGATCGATCGGCCACCGATAGGTATTGGTCGATTTCTGTGAAAAATCACATGATTAGCACATGCCGATAAATGCCTTTCATCCCCGATCACAAAAGCCGACCACCTGCGGCTAGCACTATCCCAGCCCGCAGCAATCCTTTCATGCAGTGTAGTGTTTTGCCCTAACTAACGTCTTGGGCAGTATCGTCCTCACACTTTCCTTCAAAACAAAAACAATCATGTCTGCCGTGTGGAACTTAACGGCCAACACATGCCGCAAAAACTATCTTGTGGGGGCAGCACGTTAAAAAGCTTTATTTTAATACGGCATTTGAAGAACAAACACGTGACTGAGTAGAATGAGTTTTCGAGGCTCACGGTGTGATCAGTCAAACGGTAGCTAACGCAGCCATGTGGACAACCCTCGCCCGTATGTGTGTGACAGTCAGAAGGCTAAGCTCATAACCTGAAAAATAATTGCATTAATAGAACTAGATAAGCAGCCTTTGTCAGCGGTGGAAGACTCTGGGTTCTGCCGACTGCTCTCTCACTTGCAGCCCAACTATGTGCTACCTGGAAGTCCTGCTCCATCAGACAATGTACTCTCACATCCAAAGTCTCCTTAAAGAAGGCATCCCACCCTCTGTATGTTTCATGAGTGATATATGTTCTCTTCAAAATGTAAGTAAAATATGTTTATGTCTAAATTACTAATTTTATTAGTAATTACCTTTTTTTTGGGGCCCCTGGCAGGCAAGGGACCTTAGGATTGTCCTTACTTTCCCCTTTCTGCGGCTAATAGCACTCATCATAAATAAATTGAAAGATGTATAATTAATCCATGTGGTCGGTATCAGACGATTTCAGTCCTGGATAATCGGAATCGGCAGCATAAAACCCTGATCGGAGCATCCGTAAAAAATACATTAAGAACATGGCTGGACTCACCCAGTGTATCATCAACATGACAAGACGTGCACCATATTGTACGCTAACCGGAGAATGTACACAAACCACTGCAAAATGTTGGTGTAAATTTCCAACAAAAACACGCTGACTGGGGCAAGGTTCTATATGAAAACTAGAAATTGTGTCATTTATATCCCCCCGCCACTGAGTTGATGTTTTCATCACCTTTTGCCTGTTGGTCAGTGAGCAAGATTACATAGAACCTGCCTAAACAACTTCCACAAGATTCAGATAAGGGCACGGTTCAAGGAAGAACCCTTTAAAATTAGGCAAAGATCAGGCTGAAGGTTTCAGATACAATTCTTGTCACTTTTGTCAACATAGAACTAGCATCAAAGCTAACACAGATGCGTCTTTTAATTTTCTGTTAATAATGTACGACTCTTAATGATAAAAAAAAAAATGTGCACGCATTTTTTCAAGGATGACAGGTGCTGATCCATATTAGCATTGTTTAGCTTGCACTCAATGCAATTAACTCAAATAAACAATATGTAGTTTAACCATATCATATCAGTTTGACAACTATTGTGATGGTACCTTTGTTTATAATACATAGACCAGTGTCACTGTGATTGCCATGGTGACACCAGCCTGGCGGTTCTCAATTATTTTCTGCCAGGTCCCCTCTAGGGCACAAGAATGTATTCACCCCCCCCTCCCCGATTTGAAATAGGGGAGACTGGGGACAGTTGCAACAGGGGACGGTTGCAACCAGCCTTATTTGTCTAATCAGTAACATGCTAGATTGATGACACTCATACTGCACATGCTCAGTTAGACCCTCTACTCGCCAAGAAGAAAGCAGTCATATTGCGCATCTGGTCCAGCTTCTATCAAGACAAAGTGACAAAGTTGTTTTGGAGGTATGAAAGTAGCATTTTTCACGAGCTGTATTTTTGTCATACTATCCTAATATTTTGTATGAATTACTCCAAACCTACCTGGTTTGAATCACTGATTTGTTGACTATTCAGCAACATTGCTTACATTTGTCAATGTCACTGTGGCTAGTTAGCACATGGTGTTTTGTCGTGACTGATACTATGGGGACGGTTGCAACTGTCCCCATGCTAATGTTAAAATAGACCACACTAGGCTCAATTAATATATTTTACTGTTCATGATGGGCAGAATAGGGAATCATAATAAGAAATGAATGCCAACTTTAAATGGTATGGCTATTGAGCAGACAGATGTAGGTTTACTATGTAAAGATTTGGTGTGCCTAGTCTAAATCATCTCTGAGTAATTGAGAGTAATGTAAAAAGTGTTGCAACTGTCCCCAGTCTCCCCTACTATTGAGAAACTGATAATATCTATTTATTTATCTGTACTGTACAGACTGAACTCGAAACTGAAACCAGGAAAATGCAACAAAATAGAGAGCTGTGAAGCATACAGGCGTAATCAAGAGTCAAATTGCATGTTGAGTACAATAATTTTGTACATGTTGGCAGGTCTGCACTAACATTGAAAGTACTCCCTCCTCTCACGCTCCCTGACAGTTCACTGCCCGCCACACTATTTGAGAAGCACCGCCCCAGACCATCTACTTTAGTGGATTTCAAAGTGTTGCACGGTGAGCCCCCCCTTGGAGAACATAATACGGCTTAGGCCTCCCCTATTTCTTGAAAAACTCATTTTTCTGGCACATATTTTGTGGAGTTTTCTGCTTACCTTAGACTATTTACTCACTAACCATAGGAATAAAAAGTCAGTTGGTGCTACCTTTGATATAATGGAAATTAGCTTCTTTTTTTAAGCTGCACCTTTATTACATTCACATTCAGCATAAATCAGTCGTATCATACAGTACATGTCTTTATGCACGCATCACTGACGCACTAGAAAACATTCCTAAACAGGAGTATAATATTTCATCCATGTACTGTATGCTGGATGTCCACATTAGATGTAAACAGTCCTCCTCCGTGTTGGGGTGTCGTTAAGAGGCTCCCTGAGGGTTGGAAAAATGACGTTAATGTCTCCTCACAAGCATCATATTGTTTGTGAAAGCGCGTATGCATCGAGCAGCTCTCGTCTTACAGCGCAGCAAACACATGATGCGTCACGTTCCTGCAGCAGTTGTGCATCTTTTTCCTGAGTCACGTTCACTGTCTCTCTCTGCCAAATTTCTATGGTGGTGTCCCGCAGGTACAGGCGGGAAGAAGCCGCGTCTATATTATTATTCTCTCTATCTTTGTTCTCCTTTAACATTCACTCCTATTGTTAGGAGAACACTATCATTTTACCGTATGTAAGCCTGTGATGCTGTTACAAGATACACCTCAAGTTGTGAAGCACCACATTGGACGCGTCCAGCCTTTTATCGATTGCTTTCACACATACAACAATCAGCGCCTCTGTCTCAAGCTGTTACGTAAGTCATCGAAAGTTGATTCGCATGAAACTCACCCGCTTTATTTTATGCTTCTTCTCCCTCGAGAGATCACTGAACGGAGAGAGAGAGTGTTATTCAAAAGCTTACTATGTACAATGTTGGGTTTTTAGGACACTTACCCAGGGCAGCATTAAATCCTTTGCAGGGAACTGAGAAGGACATAAAAATGACCGAATGTAAAGAAACAATTTGTAGTAATTGGACCTTAACATGACAGCTTAAAACTATAGTGATGGTACACTGGCTTGTAATAAGTAGACGCCCCTCTGTAGAAGTCTGTCATGTTAATGTAGCAGCCAGGATACACAGTATTTCAATGTGTTTGCATTAGCATCAAAGCTAACATTACTGTGTGTTGTTGTGTGCAGTGTTTGTACAAACCTTGCTGCACACTAAAATGATCAGACAATATTTACATGACTGTATTTGTTGGTGTGAGCTCACTCTTTTACTCCTGAACCGCTGCAGACAAAAGAGTGAAAACTGAAAAATATGCACCCCTACTGCGTTGCCTGTGCTAGCATTTTTCTGACAAACACACCATATGGTGGCGCTATTATTAAGCCCCAAAGTTTGACTGCAAACCTCGTGCTGACTTGAAATTTCTCACACAGCTAAATGTGCTGACCTGACCGTGAATTTCCACAAAGTAGGATTCCTTATTTAGAAATTGAATATTTTTATAGAGCACAGAAAACCTGTTTATGACCTTCTAAATACGGTTTGTAACGTTATTTCTCTAGACATGAAATAACACCCCATTTACACTCGTATTACCTAATATAGTAGACATAACAAGAGTAAATAAGCCATTTAAGACATAAATAAGACTCATGCTTGTGTGTGTAGCTATAAATGTGGAAGCAGAGTGAGTGGCGGACAGGAAATTAGGTTAGGGGTTTAAAGTTGGGTTTCATCTTGCCGTGGGCTATAGCCACAACAGTAGCCCGTGTTTTAATTAGGGACTTTTATTAGGGATCATTTTGCTTGTTGTGAGATAATTAAATAAATTTTAAAAAAAAGTCTGTTGTTCCGCCGATCAAGACTGTAGTAGTATTACTGACACCTAGTGACTAGTGTAGAATACTACATATCATCAACGTCTGAATGCGTCTTCTGAATGCCTTATATGTGTATTTTAGTTCATTTAGCCATTTTTATGTTTGGAAAAGTCTAATTTAGGCAAAAAATATGTAACATTTGCATATGCATTTTTTTCTTTTTACTAATTATAGGCTATATTAAACATGCAATGCAGAGGCTATGGGATCACTGCAGGGATGCAAGAGATGGCCGCCGCTTTAAACTAAGCATGCTGCGGCGCTACCTCGTTAGCCTCCAATTTACTTATTCTAAACTTAAGAAAGTGTTTCAAACGGAGTGGACAAAGAGAACTACAAAGTAAGAAGCCAAAAGCTTACCACTTCCACACGGAACGGGAGGAGAACTTATTTTTACTATGTCACGTCAGAAATGCCATGGCTGACTAGATGCAGTGTGAAGGTAATGTAATCTAATGTGATGTCTCATCAGTGTAACATTACTGGTGCCTTGTGGCCAGAATACTACAATTTATTATTTTTATTATCTTTTATTTTAATTTTTATAATAGTCCATAGTGAACCATGAAACAACGATCATTAATTAATTATTTTTCGGGAAAAAAACCATGATAGACTGAGGGAGCGATATTCAAACCGCAATGCAGAGAGGAACGACTTGATTTATGAGTCTGCATGATCCAGCTCACCTGAGTATGTCCTCTGCTGACAGAAGCTCACTTTGACGCCGTCAGCTCCAACTGGTGCCGCCACCACTGTGTAGACATCCCCGCATGTTTCCTCCTGGATGTCGCAATATTTGTTGTTGGCAGCCGCCAGGCAAGTGTAGTTGGCCACAGTCCCGTACAGCTCCACCACGTGCTGCTGGACCTGAGAGCTCCAGGATGTGCGCCAGTACACCCTTAGGGAGTTGTTGGCCCAGCGGTATAGTTTGACATTGGTCGGGCAGCAGGCACCTAAGACAAGGTAAAGAGGATGATGGAGTATATACAGTAGTGCGGAGTGAATAATGTGGATTGTCCTCACTTGATGAGAAGCCATGGTATTTGCACTCAGACATGTGTCCAGTGCTGCTGATGGCTTCCAGGGTGACACTGTAGTTAGTACCGCAAGTGATACATCCCATCAAGCAGTGGATGTCCATAGTGTGACACTTGGCGTGTCCACGTGGTGATGTCAGTGTGGCAATGAAGGAATGGGCTCCATGCCCAGCTGACCATGTCACGTTGGTCATAGCCTGTGTGACCTGGCTCACGTTCATGGACGTGGGGCAGCAAGGACCTGGGAAAGATGCAATGTGGTCACCATAGCCAAAATGCATTACTGCATAGTGATCCATCACCTTGTAGTACCTGTTTCTAAAACTTTACTGTATCCGGTTAGACTCGTTCCTGCAGTTGTGGTGGCCACAGCTGTGACATCATATGTCGAACCACAGGGCAACTCCGTTAGCTCACAGGAGCTGTTTCTTCCATGGCAAGTGTGGGTGTCGTAGCGGCCCACAGCAGCGACGGTATAATTTGTATTTTGGTCGTTGGGGGCCGTCAACAGGACTGTGTACGATGAGTGGTTGGACTGCGTCATATTCAGAATATCTGGAGCACAAGGAGCTGCAGGCAGAGAGGAAATTGAAGTTATCAAGTAGTATAAGTAGCTTACCACTAGACAAAATCTGCTAGACATTGTCCTTCAAATGCAATGTGAATTGATGTGTTGATGATTTTTAAAATCGTACTCACACTTAAAAAAATCGACGGAAAGTCAAAGCTAATGATTGAAGTGCTCACAGTGTTCTCTCTGTGCATGAATCGAACTATCGTCATCTCATTACTGAAGAACACAATCTTTTGTCTGTGGATTTGGAATGTTAATGCCAACAATGAAGCAACATGCTTCTCTTACTCGGGACTTGAGTACGACCTCAAAATGTTTCAGTCGAAAGTGAACCAAAAAAGCATGACTCACTCCCTCAATTTGTGTTTTGTTTCGCATTCATTTCGCAATCATGATGCTGAACTCTAGTGGTAAAATAGCAGTCTTGACTTTCTTAAATTTTACCAAAAAAACATCAAAGGAAGACAATATAGCGACATACATTTACATGTAGATGTCAGATTTCCCAGTTTTCTTGAATGCAGCATTTCTCACATGACATTACTGCTTTTCTAACCATGAGCTTGCCTTTGATTTGAACTTGAAAAAAGCTCAATAATTTGAATGCTTGTCTCCCAGCATTTACACAATCATCAAAGCGTGTTGCAGGGACTCATCGATACCTGTCTCGTGAGCGTGTGACATGCAAGTGCGGTTGCACCCTCGTAACTCGCTGCAAGGTGTGACCATCACAGAGTATATTGCATTGCACCTCAAATCCGACAGTGCACAAACAGGCTCTGTGTCATTACAATGGATGGCTTCATCGGCCTGCACTGCGGTTGTCTCGTAAAGCTCTGCCCCTTTGACCGGTGACCATGTGACCTCCAGGGTTTCCGAGGAAACGGATTCTAAAGAAACACCCTCTGGGCAGCATGGAACTGGTGGCGATATTGAGGAATACAGAACAAATTAAAAATTGTATTGCATGTTGGAATATGTAGTGTTATTGATGTATTGCTTAATTTGCAGGCTTGGTCTTACTGGTGGTGTAGTTCTGCACATGTGCATCGGGACTTGAGCCAGCCTGGTTGTAGGGGAAGACGCTGGTGAGGTAGGTGTAACCACACATGCAGAAAAAGTGGCAGCTACTTCCTGTGGTGTTGCAAAACTTCTCGGTACCATCGTCCCGCTTTATGAAGGTCATATAGAACTCCACCAGTGGTACTTCATCCCACACCACTGTGCAGTTGCCAGTGTTAGGCTCCTCCACCCTGATGTTGTCTGGAGGACATGGGTCTAAGACAGGAAGGACAGTTTACAAGCGATGGCAGTCATTTTGAAAGTAGTGTTTTAGTTTACAGACATTTAGGTAACTACAATAAAAGACCGGCAACAATGACTTGTAAGAATGGGCACACAGGCATGTCTACAAGTAATAAACAAATATGACTGCCGTGTTATCAAATACCCATAATGTGTTGTGTTTAACTGGAACGTGTTTTCTGCCTTTGTGGTGTGCAAGATGCACATGGTAACTCTCACATTACCAAAAGAAACACACACTTATGAACACAAGTCTGGGGACACACTTCATCCATCCATCTTCTACACCGCTTATCCTCACTAGGGTTGTGGGTATGCATCCCAGCTGACTTTGGGTGAGAGGCGGGGTACCACTCACTCTCACATTTATACCTATGGACAGTTTGGAGTAACATGCATGTTATGCATGGGGGGGGGGGGGAACATGCAAACTGCACACAGAGATACCCAACCGAGATTCAAACCCAGATCTTCCCGATCTCCTGACTGTGTGGCCAACATGCTAACCATTAGGCCACCCTGCGGCTCTGGGACACACTCCCACACTTCCATTAATTCATCAATCAGAATTTGGACCAATCTAAAGAGTAGATGAAAATTCTCACATACCAAAACCTTTTAGAATGTCTCCCCAAAGGACAATTTATTTTTTTTTAAACTTACCTACATGGCTCATAGCTGTCTGTTTTTCCATTTCTAAACTCAGAAATGAGGATGTCCTGTTCTGAATGTGGCAGTTGGCCAGTTTTATTCAAGAGGAGGTTGGGGGCAGCAAAGTGGGGACTGTTGAGCATAATACTGCTCTAATCAGGTTAGAAATCTAGGGGTAATAATGGACTCAGACCTGAACTTGCAGTACATCCAGAATGCTGCTGCTCGAGTCTGGACTAGATCCAGGAAATATTACCATAATAGTCCAGTGCTGAGATCTCTGCACTGGCTTCCTTTCGCTCATAGAAGAGACTTTAAACAGCTCTGCTTGTGTACATGTCTTTTCATGGTCTTGCGCCAAATTACATCTCTGACATGTTAGAGCCATATGAACCAGCTTGGGCTCTGAGAAGCTCAGGGAGTGGTCTCCTGTGGGTGCCCAGAATCAGGAGAAATCACGGTGAGGCTGCTTTGTTTTATGCTGCCAAAATCTGGAACGGTCTTCCAGAAGATGTGCAACAATCCTTAACTTTGGTAATGTTCAAATGCAGGCTGAAAACACTTCTACACTTCGAAACATTTCATTTCCAAGATAACTTAAATATTCTGTCATTTCATATTAAGCCAGACAATAAAAGGGAACGTGTGCGCAACAACTAGTTTACCGAGGAAGACCTGCGGCACAGCTGCGTTACATTATATACTTTTGAAGAATTCTCAACATGTTTCAGTGCGGGTGTACTCATGGTGTGACAAAAAGGCTCTGGCAGTACACAAGACAAAAATGTTGAGAACACTGATTTAAGTCATCTGGTAGTACCTTGTTTTGACAGTGGAAATCCACCACTACTGTGTTGGCTATGGTATTATTGATATTAGACCCACATGTAACGTAGTCAGCTGGTGGCGAAGGGGTGCTGGGTCCAGCCGAGTTGAAGGCAGTGACAGAGACCGAGTGATTCTGACCACACGTCACAGCACTGATGTAACAGTAGTTATTGGTTGTGGCGGTACAATTTTGGCCGTTGGTGGTCCAAGCCAAGTACTCCTCAGCTCCCTGCACAAACACCCAGTACACAGCGATGCCGAGGGCCCGGCCCTGAGTCACCTGGACGTGGATCACATCTGGACTTGGTGGACCTTAAAGTGAAATCCAAGGGAATGTTAATGGCAAGACTCACTGCAGGGCTGCAGGTACAATTTTTTGGCTTTCTTACGTGTGATCTGGCAGACGGTGAGGTCGTCTCCAGCGCGGCCTTCAGAGTCCCAAGCTGTGCCTTTGATGCAATAGGTGGTCCCTGCCTCAAGGTCACCAAAGGTTAAAGTGTTGTCCGTGGTGTTGACTTTGAGGCGTGAGATGGAGCCCTGCTGGATGACGCAGAGCGAGTAGAGGACGGCGTACTCAACGGGGGACCAGATGACCAGGATGGTGTCACCATCAGGGGAGGTGGAGTTCAACATAGGCGCCATCAGCACTGACAACCAAATAGGCGTTAAAACGAACTCCACCAACGATGTTGTTTTTTAAGAGTTGCAACATAAGAGTCAGCATCCCTGTGATTATATTTCACTGTGTCCTCCCCCAGGGATAGGACAGCGCCTTGTTCTCATGGTTTCTCTTTTCATTTTGTGAAAACGCTAACATTGCAGAGGATGGATACAGTTTCCATCCTTATGCATAGGCTGCAAAGCTTCAAGACGGCCACAATGAGACGTGAAATGGCACACTGCTGTGGCCGGCGGAGTGAGACAAGCTATTGTCCTAAATAAACAACAAATAGGCAGTCTCTTGTACACAGATTAGCATCTTCAGTGAATTGCTTGTAAAGTTTAAGTCTGGCCAAGTGAAAGTGACTGGAAAGGATCATTTCTCATACATTTAACAGTAATACAGTTAGTCCTCATGTTAAATGTCAATGAGAATATGCATGGTAAACATCTATACAACAATCAAGGCCTTACAGTACCTGTTCTGGCCTTAATGGGGTATGAAGGCTGGCTCCGCCCCCCCGCGTTGATAGAGATGATGCTCAGTTTGTAGTGTGTGTATGGATGAAGCTTCACCACGGTGCCCGGGGAACTGCTCACCGTGGTCTCCGAGAAGAAATCGTGGCTCTGTGACACCGCCCTCAAGATGTAGCTGGTCGCACCGACAACCTCAGCGAACTCCACAGTGATGCTGTCGCTGTGCTTGGAGTAGGCCTGCTCAATGCTGGGTACCTCTGGGGCTGCATGATGGATGTAGTCAGACAGTAAACAGGTTCTATCAATTTATCCAGGGTTGCAGGGAGCTGGAGCCTACCCCAGCTGACTTTAAGGAAAGGTTAGCCAGGTTGCCATCAGAAACTGTCAACAGACAAAAGGCTTAGAACGCACCTTATTCATTTAAAGGTCCCCTACTAATTATGTTCTAACAGTAATATGTGTCTCTAGAGCCCGTTTATGACCACCAAACTCCTCTTTTGAGAGAAAAGGTGTCACTTTTGAAGTTCTGTGTTTTTATATGTCATAAACATAAACACAAAAACCCTACTTCCTTGTGGACATGATACTGCCTCTGACCCGCACCATGTACATGCCCACCAATTCATAGCTTGGTAAAAAAAAAAAATCAGGCCTTGCCTCACATCTTAAAATAAAACCTAGCGCTCAGCCAACTATCCAATAGTCAGGTACAAACATGGGAGCTGTACGTTTGATCATTTTGTCTTTCTTGTGCGACTACGCTAACCTAGCATGATGTCGCTCACCTAGCTATGCTGGTGTTACGTTTGTGTCCTCCTGTCCCGTTCCTTAAAGGTAAAGTTCAGATTTTTTGACATGAAGGTGTATGACATCCGCATCAGCAGTGTAGTGTATCAACAGTAACTTACCCCCCACTTTGCTCCGAAAGCAGAGTTCTGGTCCGATTTCGGTGATGAGGAACGTAGTTCTGGTTAGTTGCTGGGGTCACTTAAGTAAAGAATTTGGCTTCTCAAAGCAATATGCATTGAAAACAGTAATACATTTGCATTACAAAACTGTTGCTAACAATTTTTTTGTTTTTTTTTGTTAGATGGCTAGATTTTGGACAACACATTGTAAAACATTATTGTGGGACCTCAGACTGAACTTGTTGAAAAACAGTATTTTATGGGACCTTTAATAAATCAATCAGGCGTAAGACTAAACTACTTTATTTCACTTAAAGCTCAATTCTACATCAAGACATTTCATACTTCTTGGAAACAGTGTAGGGAAGGCCCTTACTGTTTCCCAGTGCATTAACGCAAGACATACTCCAAGTCTTCCCAGAAGACTTAGATTTCTGCAAAGGGAGATCAGTTCCATATATAAGGACCAGACGTCCTTATGCTTTTGCACATATTTTATACCTGAATTATCAATCAGAAGAGCGAGGGTTGTGTTCACTGACCTGTCAACTCTTCAGTCTCTGCACTGCTCAGCACGTTGAGGGCATCGTCCATGGCCTCAAAGTGCATGGTGTACACTGTGTTTGGTGACAGAGAGTTGACCGAGCCCATCACCGTGTCACCACTGAACTGAACAAAAACGGAACGCTCTGGAGAGCTTTTGGGTGTCGCTGTGATCTTGTAGGACGTGGCGCCACTATGTCCTGTCCACTGCATGGTCATACTTTTGGATGTGACCGTGAACACAGTGAAAGTGATGTCTGAAGGAATCAAAGATATGAAGGGAATTTGCATTTAGTGTGGAACAGTCTAGGGTATATTTTTATGTCGGAAAATAAGATTTTTATTGTTTTTTACCATTTTCAGCCGTGCATATCTGAAAATGACAAAAACAATCAGATCAATAAACTAGTGATACACTGCATTTGCAGCATTTTCAAGGGCTAGGTTAGAAAGATATTATCCTGAAGTAAACTATGCCCTGTGCACAAGAGATGGAGCGGGCTGCACATTGCTTTCACTCAACACACATTTCAGGTATTTCTTTCAAGTTGGAATGAATTTGTCCATTGAGGTCAGGGTGTGCATGCCACACACACTTGTTGAAAGACGTGACAATCAAAAGAGCCTGTGTTCACAACCACAACGCTATGCAATATTGGTTTATGACGTTAAAGAGCACAAAACTACAACTCACTCATGTGGGCTCTCTTGTTTTCTTGTTTGCTTCTTTGTTTTAAGAGACAATCATCGCTTACCTGTTTCATCGTCAGGAAAATCAAAAGTTTCCATGTCTTTTCCATTTCAGACTCGTAGGCAAGATGAATGTTTTTGTTTTTGTTCAAAATGATTTAAACCAAGCTTAAATCTTTCTCTCTTTTCTCTGTACTCACTATCCCTCTGATGAGCCGACAGGTGCTTTATTGTTTCTGCAAATACCAAAGAGCCCAAAGGCTGAAACTCCTCCCCCCAGGGGGGCTTGGGTGGCCTATCCACGTGAGACGAGGAAAGCTCATCTTTCTTAGATGGGAATGTACATTAAAAAAAAGACTTCTTATGTACAGTTAACCTTTTATTGCGCTATATTGAAATACTTGGAAATGCTATTGTGGCAGAGCATGTTACAAGATTTTTATTTTTATTATTAGCAAGGGCAGCAATAGCTCATTTTATAAGGACTTGGGCTTTGAAATTGGAGGGTCCCTGTTTATTTTCTTTTGTAATTTGAAGCATTGACATTGTCGAATTCATCATAGTACTTACTTAAAGTGAAGGGATCATGCTCTGCTTCAGAATATCGTAATACATGTTATAATTCACGTTTCCCTCAATGAACCGCAGCTTCCCAGTGCTGGCACTACTCATGTAGCCCCAGGCCATGACACTACCACCACCATGCTTGACTGGAGGCAACAGACAATTATCTTGCTACTCACTTTTGATGCCAACTATTTAGACAATAATGGCTGTGTGTCGACTCATTTTCACTGGATAGTAAATGCATACAAGCTGTACACTGACTACTCTAAGTATATCCAAGTTTAATTTCTATAGTATTGTCCCTTGAGAATATAGAATTACAGTAAATAGGTTGTGGAAATGGGGGGGTTCAGGGTTGTACTCACTTTTGGGAGATGCTGGAGGAGACTCACCTTAGGTAACCACATACAGTAAACCTGTTTGGGAGCTTTTGAATAACTTCATATAAGGTAGTATGCTAGAACGCAAAAAATATGTACAATACAATTACGTAGGTCAAGTTCAACTAGCATGTTAGCCAGTATAAGGATTATCTTTATAAACTCGAGTTGTTGATACAGCTTTTGTATTTGATCACAGTAGATGGTGCAGGTGTACCGAACACAGTATAATATAATATTATATTCATTTGTGGCAAAGTGTCTGTATTGTGATGGGTGTGCATTATGGAGGCTGTTATTGTCCATGAGAAGCTGATCAAATTTAACTTCACATAACTGAATCAGATACACCATTCAAAGCACAGAAGTTGGTATCAGATGGTCCAAAACACATTGTTCTAAGAGCAGATTTTATTGAGTTTAATTAATTACAAGAAATGTTTGGCATGTACTGTAGTTGCAAAGTCACGCTTCAATCAGACCAGTGTGTCAAAAGCCTTCAGGTTAGTGAACATTAAATACCTACTGTAAACTATTGTCCTGAGGCATTCCGGAATATTGTTTGGATACATCCCCTTACCCGATACCCCCTTAAGAACAACAGTAGAACTTGATAACCTCACACAAACACACAACACATCGCATCACCAACAGACTTTGGCAGAGACAGGAGTGGAACCACAAAGCAAACAAACCCGACACAAACCCCGTAAGAGGACACGTTTAGCGCTCACAGGCCTGCATGAGGACGGCCATTGGAAACGTAGCTAGGGGGACTGAAGTTGATATTCATTTGAATTCAAGACAAGGGCGGGATTTACCTGAAATGTTATATTGACTACATGACCCACTTTTTAATTTGATTCATCTTTATCACTTTACCCCTGCAGCTTATTGCATGTATTCTATAGCAAACCATTGGGAAGCATATTTAATTATTATTACACACTTCTTGTGCAGCTTTGTACATGGAGTTGCCCTGTTCCTCCTCAGTATGTAATTTAAATGCAGAAATACAAGTGAAATATCCACTTTTGTGGACTTGTTTTTGTGAAACTTAGCTATTTTATTTATTATATGTTGTTGATCTTTATATATGCAGTCGCCATGTTCCTCCTAAGTTTGTGTACAGTACAAATGAAATATCTAATTGTATGGTTTATACTGGTATTTTATTTTTACGGTACTTTATTGACCTTTGTATGTGTAGATGTTCCTTCTCAGTTTGTGCTCTGAAATCAAAAATATAAGTGAAATATCTACATTTGTGATCTTGTTTTGTGTAGTTTCAAAAAGTGGGCCATGCCAGTTGAGACCAGTTGAGGATCAATGTACTAAGAAGCCAGTAAAGTGCGTGATTTTGTGGTTTCCAAAGCAATAACAGGGATCATATTCTCCATAAAAGTTTTTTTTTTTTTACGTCAAATTATTCCGATTGATTCAAACAAACGTGAAATTGTGACTGAAAGCAAGCTATTCTATTCTTCTGTATTCCAAACAGAGAGTGAAAGTGTTGGGTATTAGAATGGCTTCAACAAAAGATAGATTTCACTTATAATAATTATAATCCTAATAATCATTAAATACTGTAAGATATATTGTGCACTACCTAGGGATAGGCTCCAGCACACCCCTGTGAGCCTAATGAGGACAAGCCGTATAGAAAATGAATGAATGAATATTACGCACTAGCTAAAGAAATAAGTCTTTAGTGGTCCTATGTGTTCTCTGTGTTAAGTGATGTGTTGTGTCCTGCCTCCTACTGGCTTAATGTTGCACACTCTCCTGCGGCAAGAGTTGAGCTTTGACCAGGTCGGCTGTTAGTCTCTTGACCATGCGGTCGGTTTTCCTCTTCATGTCGCGGGCTGCCTTGAGAGCCTGGTCCAGAGGCCTGTTCATCTTCTCTTCCTTTAAACAAAAAGAGAGGATCATGATGTTGTAGAATGTAGATGGTTGCAAAGTCATGATAATATGAGCAGCGATGAGGAAATAACACCTTGCTTCCTGTCCGGAAGTTGCCAGCCCTTGGGAATGCTGATCCTGGAGACAGTGTCTGCTGAAAGTACACATTGCTGGGTAGGAGTGCTGTGTCCGACTGGGTGGAATGCTTCCGGGGATGGGACACGGAATGAACAGGTGGTTCCCTCACTTTGTAGCTGAATATAACAGGAATGTGTAGTTTAAGTCTTGTTTTTCGTGATGATATTGTTGTGACTCAGTCGTGCTTACCTTGCAGGTAGACTGCAGGAGGAGGCATAGCCGACCTGGAGAAGGGGTCTCTGGGTGGACAGAGGCAATGGGACAGACCATCCTTCCATGGTGGCCACTGGTGCAGAAAAAATGCGGTATTTGCACAGTAATACACATCATACAATTTATGCCGTATAAAATAGTCTTTACTGATAAGTAAGGAAATTATGGAAGCCCGTTTCCACCACTGAAAGAAAAAAATATCCCACTGGTATGTCATAATTATGAGATAAAAAGTTGAAATTATGAGATAAAGTTGTAATTATGAGACAAAAAGTTGAAATTACGAGATAAAACATCGTAATTAAAAGATAAAGTCGTAATTATGAGATGAAAAGTCATAATTATGAGATGAAAAGTCATAATTATGAGAAAAAAAGTCAAAATTACGAGATAAAAATCCATAATTATGAAATAGGAAAGTCATATTTATGTGATAAAAACTCAAAATTATGAGATACAAACTGCTCATCATGAAATTTCGACTTTTTTTTTTATCTCATAATCACAACCTTCTTATCTATGATTGACTTTTTATCTCATAATTTTGACTTCTCATAATTTCGACTTTTTTACTAATAAAAGTGCGTTTTCACACATATATGTTTCTTATATACATTTTTTAAAAATTCTTTTAACATATATATATTTTTTGTTTTTATAACCTGTTTTTTGTATGTTTATGTTTAATTGTCAAATGCTGAGCAACAAAGAGCACAGATGACATCATGGTGTTCTCAGGCTGATAGAAGATAGAACAGACAGAACAGTCGCTATATAGAGCAGTCGCTATATAGAGCAGTCGCTTCTTGTTTCAGCAGGTAGTGCACTTCATTTTTGCCAATCAATTCCACATAATTGACACAATTCTTAATAATCTAATTGACTGATAGAATTGATTATGCCTGTCTCCAATACCTACCCATTATACGAAAAAAAAATCAGCGTAACGTGCTGTATTAAATTTAGAAAAATGCAAATAAACAATAAGGAGGTCATAATATTGTCACTTACTCTGTGTCCTGTGTTTGGAATTATTGTGTCTTTCTTCCTTCAAACGAGAGTTCATGGGCCCAGACGTGATTACATCTGATACTTGGGGAGCAGAACAAACCCGATGCAAATGATATCCAAGTATATTATGTTATGTACTGTATGCGCTAGAACACACAGTAACTAACCACCATTAGCTTGCAGCTTCTCCTGAAACTGGCCTGAAATTGAATTGACTCTGTCGCCTCCCACAGGAGGACTGTGGAAGTGCAGCATCATCTGAGAGCAGGATGCGTCGCCACTGTCTGTCCCTGGGGAAACCACAATGTAAGTACTAGAGAGAGATGGATTTTTTTTAATGTACTGAGATGGTGGAGAACCTTTGCTCTTGCTTGGGTCCATATCTGTTGAAATCCAGTCGTCTAGTCTTAACTGACTGGTTTGCCGCTGCCTACCAAAGGTTACAATAATACTGTAACATTTACTAATACATTCTGCGTTTATTAAGCTAAATGGGTCTGCTAGTCTACCTACCTGGTTGGCTTATGGCGGGTCCTTGGTCTACTATTGTACCTACGCTCTTGCCTGTACTTGGAGGCCAGGTAATCCATCTTCTGTGCCAGTTGAGGAAGTTGGACCAGGCCTTCTTCTAGATCCTTTTTCAGCTTAGATACCTCTGCCTGTAAGTCTTGGATAGCCTCACTGGACACACACAGCATGCATGTTTACTGGAAAAAAGACACATTTTAATGGGTGTGAGGTCTTACTAACCTATTACAAGAGCACAGTTGACGTTCTTTCTGTTCTCTATCCATGGCAGTACTCAGGATGGGTTCACAGGCGTAGTGATTGCTTGCATCAGGGCCTGTTGAGGTCATAGAGGAAGAAAATGTAAAGACTTATGGTGACTATAATATTGAGAATGAACTCACCTTGGAGCTTGACTGAGTCTTTAGTGGTACTTTGCACCCACAGATCCACTAGATCTGCTTGGACTGGTGAATTGGCGCTGGTCCCCTGGCACCTGTTCACGTTTGATGGATGGATGGTTGTCTGTAGGTTGAGGGAGGAGCCTTCACTGTCTGAGGTACTAAGTCCATCACTGTGCACTCTGCAAAAGGGCTTTCATAGAGTTAGGAACTAAAACATTGCTGTGGAATTTAGATTAATTACATTCATAATTAAATTAATGAATTAATCAATTAGAACACCCCATGGGTGACATTTGTGGCGCCCTCTACGGGTTGTGACCAAAATGCTGCGATACAGATATCCCCATAATCATGAGATGAATGGTCAATGACTTATGGGCAATTAATTACTCCAATTAAATCCAACCCGTGCCCCTGCAAAGACGTTTTTCTTAAAGATGGATAAAGATAAAGATGTTTTTCAACCAATCTTACTCAAATTTTACACACGTGTGCTTGCCAGTCGCCTAAATGTGAGTACCAAATTTCATGCTGATTTGGTTAAAGTTACAACGGATGTTTTCTACAGTGTGTCGAGCTTTTCAAGTAATTCTGACTTCTGGGGTCAAACTTGTATTGCATTGCATGTGGTGTATTTGTCAAGAAAATAATAGCATAGGTGACACATTCGAGGTGCAGGTTATGACAAATTTTCACCCCTTTGTATGCAGAGGTTCAGGAGTAGAAGAATTACCTTCCACAAACAAATACATACGGTCATGTGAGGAAAGGACATTTGCTAACATCCTGGTGGCTTTGTACCTTTCTGTGGGAGGGCTAGGCTGTAATGTTCCACTGGATTGATTCAAGTAGGAGCTCCCAAAACCACTGTCTGTCTCTCTGCAAACAATCCCCTAAAAAAGAAAGCAGTAAATGTTTACTTCTAGGGGTCAAAAACATGCAAACAAACACATTAGGTATAAATACCTGTGATCGTAATGGTGAGCATGCATCAGAGGAAGAGGAGACCTCCACAACAAGACTAACACCATCCACAAGGTCACATTCTGGGTTCGGGTTCAGACCACCACCCTGGGTACCACTACATTAAGAATGTTTAC